>NC_133332.1:191429002-191729002 GCF_042186555.1 Aquarana catesbeiana | reverse complement strand
ATAGTGCAGCACAACAGTCAGCATAATAGCAAAAAGTGAAAGTAAACTGATTGTAAAAACAGAAATGTCTCCTTCTCTGTTTCTGTAGTCCAACACCTGGCCACATAGTCCTTTCAAGTAACTGGTACAACCACTTTTTTTTCCTGAAGTTTGTCCAAGGTTGAATTCTTTTGGTTTGAAACTGGCATAAAAAGATAATCTATTTTGAACCTCTTTGAAATTGGGCTCAGAGGTTCAGGATGTCTTGGTTCCATACTGGCGCAGATGCCAAAAGACATCCTCCAACCCCAAGGAGCAGGGTTCCCCCTTCACTCCAAGTAGGGATGAGCCAATGTTTTGGTCCGCACCTAGGTTTGGACCGAATTTTGACTGCTTGGACAAAACTCTTGCCTGTTCTGCCCTCTGTTCAGCAGGAACCAAGCATCATTTAGTATTTCTACAGCTTCTATATATGACTTGTTTTTGCTGTCAATTGTTCCTAAGGAAGCAGTGGATGCTGGCACCTACTGCATCCCTAGCAACCACTGCTGTCAATGGCATATTGCCTAATAGCTAGGAATCCCCAGCCATGTAAGCAAATGGGCAGGGATGGCAGCAACACTGCCCAAATTAGTCAATGGACATATCTGGGTGATGCATTTGATCAATTATGCCACTATTAACCCCACCTCTTCCCATATATAGCTGTTGATGGCTCAGGTAACTGTTATTCATCAAGCTGAACCGGGAGAATCAGTTGTATGCACAGGGTACACTGGCTTTAAAATTTTGACTCATCAGCAGGCATTGTGATTGATGGTGGACATTTGGGTGTCTTTATTTCTAGGTTACAGTTTTTTGTAACCCGACTGCCCCCCTCCCCCCCCATTTTTAAAGGGGCTTCTGATTCCAATAAGCCCTCTGGTAAAAGACTCCCACAACCACTGGGGAAGGGTTGTGGGGGGGACTCCTAAATGTTGAGGTCATGGTTCAGGGGGAGGATCACATGCTTGTTCACCCCCCCCTGCATGCTTGGATTAAGGATCTGGTATAGATTTTTAAGGGGACTACAGACATTTTTTTGAGTGGGGAACTCCCTTAAAATCCATCCCAGACTCCAGGGGACTGCATTTTGGGGAGCATCTACGCAATTTGTTTTTTCAATTTTTGCTGTAGGGTGTGCTACAGCAAAAGTGATATTTACAAATGACAATTTATTGCTGGCTTCTTAAAAAAAAAAAGGCACATAGACCCCTCGAAAGGTCCCCCAAATGTTTACCTATACCTTTGGAGGGTCTGTTTTGTGTGTTTTTTTTTCAATAGAAACCAAAGGAAAATGTAATTTGCTAGTAAGTTAAAACCGTTTTTCATTTGTAAATGTCAGTGCTTTAAAAACAAACTGCTCCCTTTCAAATGAAAATGTTTAAAGAATTTTTTTCACTGGTACATGTTTCCCAGTGAGAATCACTAGTTCAGTAAAATGGTTCAGAACATAGCTACTTGCATTTATCCTAGTAGTAAACTGCATCCCTCACAGTGAAGTCCAGGGTAGCTATGATAACACAGGTTAACAGCTAGAGGGATCCAAGGCCCAAGGACCTAAGGCCATCCCACTTAAGTTGGAGTACTCTGTTAGCTTCTGGAGAAGCTATTTTCTCAGTAGGTCCTGTTTTTCCAGTAAAATGTAATGGATGTTTTCACCAAAATATAATGAACATTTTGACAAATAGTCACAGTATGGTCACAGGAACAAACTCCATGGTGTATTCAAGTGTGGCAAGTCACGTGTATAATAGACACAGAATACAAGTGGGATTTTACTGAAACATACACACATACAGAATATCCTAATGGTTTCAATTGTTGTAGGTTGACTTAGCAAGGAGGGAGTTAATGTACAGTCTGGCTACAGTCCTCATGGTGGTGTGATTAGCAAACGCCCACATTAATAGTAGAGAATATCAGATATATTCTACTTCCCACACAGCCAGCCCACGGATTGAAAACTAAAAGTGGCATTTTCTGGAAGGTCGGCAGAAGCAGGGAATATGACAATGTCACATGTTTCAAAAGTTCAAATGTTGTCTCATTAGAATGATTAGATTATCCGTCTAGCAGTTGCTGTTACCAGCTGGATGCAAATACTTATTCTCGGCTTAAATCTAAAACCCGCCTGTCAGCAACTGTAGATAATTCAGCAAAGGTTTTTTTAATGTTTTTATAAACTAATTGGCTGTTTCACTCATTCTAATTCTTTTCAGAGTTTTTTTTACTTAAAACAGCCACAGTTTTTAGGTTTCCTGTAGTCTTTGAATAAAAAGGCCTTTGCTGCCCTGATTTGTTAAGCTGCAATATTTACTTAAAGTATAACAAAATGCAATATTTAAAAATCTTGAATAGAGTGGACAGGAATTGGAACATACGTCAAGTTTTTACAGCTCTCAGTGACCTCGCTAGGGAGAGTCACCCTTTGAATTTGTCATGTTTACTGTTATCAGCTAGAGTAAAAATAAAATAAAATACCAAATTTTGGATTGTCTCCAGAACAGTAATAGAGGAGAAATCTTCCAATGGGGACAAAAGTCCTGGTGATTTTGTTGACAGCCAGGGATTCTGTTGCTTTGGGGGGGGGTGATTTCCTCTAACTTCCTGTTTTGGCAATGGACAGGCAGTGAAGGGAAATCTCCCCAATGGGATAAAGAAAAAACCTAACAGGATATATAACACTCTCTCAAATTTCCACTTTTTCAAACCCTTCTGTCAAGTCTGTAGTGTGAGGCTGAGAGGGCGTCCCTTGTGGCTGAGTGCAGCGCGTCCCTGGATTTGGGTACAGGGAATGCGATGCACAGAGGTGCACGGGTTGCCAGGAATACTGCAAGCTGGCTGGTTGGCTGTAAGTAGCTAGAGTGCATTGTGGCAGCCGTGCGGAGAGAAGTCTTGAACGGTAACAGCAGGGTAAACCAGGAACAGGGTCCGCAGCCAGGCCAGGAGTCAGATACCAAAAGACAGTCCGAGAGAGGTACAGGAACAAGCCGGGTCATACACAGAGGGCAGAAGATCGGAGAGTAGTCAGCCAAGCCGGGGTCAGAGCGAAGAGATAAACAGGAACACAGGTCAAGCCGAGCAGAGGTCAAGCAGGGGTCTTCAGAGTATACAAGGCACAGGAACACAGGAGCTGTTTGATAATCCAGCAAACTGCAAGTGTCAGTGGCAGGTTTAAATAGGTCAGGGGAGTGTGCCCACAAGATCAAGGCGTGTTCACTAGACTCGCTTGCCACCATGACGGTTACTGGCGGAATTGCCCACAACACAGCCATTTCCCTGACACCTTCTATATATTGTTTACATGTTCTTTACCTTTTTATATGTTTTTGTGGAGAAGGTGTCATGGCTGACTGCAGACATTTCTCAGTTATCTCTGCATGATCTGTTCCAATAGCTTGGCTGGGGACTGTCTGTATCCAGTTCTCATTAATATACAGTGGAAAAGCCCAGCATTTAAACCTGCAACCTGTTGATAAGACACACGGGGGTTTATTTACTATAGCGTAAATTTGAGAATGCGCAAATTAATGGTCGCAAAATGGCCAAAAACACGTAAATTTGTGAAAATGGATTTACTATAGCGCTCGGGAAAAAATAGTCACAACATTGAATTTACTATAGGTCACAGACAACAGAGACCCTCTAAATCAGTAGTTGTGACCGAAACATGGGAATTGCACATGGAAATAATGTTTAATGCATGATATGCCTAAATGGTTCATAAATATGTGATATATTGTTTAAAGATAATCTGCTCTTAAACTGCTGAAAAAAAATTTCTACAACTATGTACTAGCACAAGTGTGCATACTCAGACATGCAAGATAGTCCATTTTTTTACAGAGCGCTATAGTAAATTTGCAAATTCGTGCGTGGCTAAAAAGCAATTGCGAATATGAAAATGTGCGTGATATAGCCAAATGCAAGTTTCAACCATTGCTTGCAGTGGGTCAAAAAAGTATTTAGTCAGCCACCAATTATGCAAGTTCTCCCACTTAAAAAGATGAGAGAGGCCTGTAATTGTCATCATAGGTATAGCTCAACTATGAGAGACACAATGTAGAAACAAATCCAGACAATCACATTATCTGATTTTTAAAAAAAATGTATTTGCAAATTATGGTGGAAAATAAGTATTTGGTTAATATCAAAAGTTCATCTCAATACTTTGTTATATATCCTTTGTTGGCAATGACAGAGGTCAAACATTTCTGTAAGCCTTCACAAGGTTGTCACACACTGTTGCTGGTATGTTGGCCCATTCCTCCATGCAGATCTCCTCTAGAGCAGTGATGTTTTTGGGCTGTCGCTGGGCAACACGGACTTTCAACTCCCTCCAAAGGTTTTCTATGGGGTTGAGATCTGGAGATTGGCTAGGCCACTCCAGGACCTTGAAATGCTTCTTACAAAGCCACTCCTTCGTTGCGCAGGCAGTGTGTTTGGGATCATTGTCATGCTGAAAGACCCAGCTACGTTTCATCTTCAATGCCCTTGCTGATGGGAGGAGGTTTGCACTCAAAATCTCACGATACATGGCCCCTTTCATTCTTTCATGTACAAGGATCAGTCGTCCTGTTCCCTTTGCAGAGAAACAGCCCCAAAGCATGATGTTGCCACCCTCATGCTTCCTAGTAGGTATGGTGTTCTTTGGTTGCAACTCAGCATTCTCTCTCCTCCAAACACGACGAGTTGTGTTTCTACCAAACAGTTCTACTTTGGTTTCATCTGACCATATGACATTCTCCCAATCCTCTTCTGGATCATCCAAATGCTCTCTAGCAAACCTTAGATGGGCCCGGACATGTACTGGCTTAAGCAGGGGGACATGGCTGGTACTGCAGGATCTGAGTCCCTGGCGGCGTAGTGTGTTACTGATGGTAGCCTTTGTTACGTTGGTCCCAGCTCTCTGCAGGTCATTCAGTAGGTCTCCTGTGTGGTTCTGGGATTTTTGCTCACCTTTCTTGTGATCATTTTGACCCCATGGGGTGAGATCTTGGAGGTTGAGGAGCCTCTTAAAGAAGAAGATACAGGTCTGTGAGAGCCAGCGACCTTGCTTGTTTGTAGGTGACCAAATACTTATTTTCCACCATGATTTGCAAATAAATTCTTTCAAAAATCAGACAATGTGTTTTTCTGGATTTGTTTCCACATTTTGTCTCTCATAGTTGAGGTATACCTATGATGACAATTACAGGCCTCTCTCATCTTTTTAAGTGGGAGAACTTGCACAATTGGTGGCTGACTAAATACTTTTTTGCCCCACTGTATAATTGTACAGTTGTTACTTCCACAAAAAACTACCTTTTAATTTTGAGATGAACTGTTTATTTCTCTTTGAAATAAATTGCACAATAAAGGTGTGTTGCGCTACAGTGATTGATAATAAAAAATACTGGAAAAAAAATATAAATAAATAAACAGTCCCAAAAAATCAGTCTCTCAAATGCACCATAATGGTCAATTAGCCAACCCCCTAAATTTTGCAACTGTGGATAAGGTTATCCAATACCTTCAAGTGAACACGCCACCACCACAATAGGTTGGACTCTTACCAGAGAGCCTGGACCCTTTATTACGAAGGGCTTGATGAATATGTCCCGGTAGGGGTCATCAGCAGGGGATGTACAAAGGAACCACGTCAGGAACAGCTCCAGAGCCTCCAGGGGACCCAAACTACGATTGTGTAGTCAGATCTACATAAAACATATGTTGGATAGTGTAAAACATCTTAAAGTGTTTGTTAACCCAAAAAAAATATAGATACCCTGGTCCCTTTAACCACTTCAGCCCTGGAAGATTTGGCGGCTTAATGACAAGGCCATTTTTTTGTGATACAGCACTGCGTCGCTTTAACTGACAATTGCGCAGCCGTGCAGCGCTGTACCCAAACAAAATTTATGTCCTTTTTTTCCCACAATGTTTTATTCACATTCATGTGATCATGACTGCAGTGCAGTTCCATATAATATACTTGGTAGCCATTAGCACTTGCAAATTCACTGATATGCTGATTTGATATTTACAAAGGCATGTTTGCTGGTATTCGCGTGCTTTTTCATTCGCATGTTCGCCTAGTTGAAATCATAATTGGCTTAATTGAGCGAAACTAAATGCAGAACGACCATTAATTCCCGTTTTTCTTAGTAAATGAACCCACAGTTAGGGATGAGCTTCGTGTTCGAGTCGAACCCATGTTCGACTCGAACATCGGCTGTTCGACCGTTCGCCGAATTGCGAACGACATGGGCCGTTCGCGCCAAATTCGTGTGGCGCGTCACGGCCCATAATTCACTGCGGCATCGCAGTGCATTGCTTGCTGATGATTGGCCAAGCATGCACTATGACCCGCATGCTTGGCCAATCACAGCGCCGCCTTAACAGAGAGCCATAATTGGCCAAAGCCAAGGAGGCTTTGGCCAATTATGGCTCAGGGGATTTAGTACACGCCCCACACTATATAAGGCCGCCTGCACGGCGGCCCTGTGCAGTGTGTTCCGGTGTGCTTAGAGAGAGAGAGAGACAGTGTCATTTCATTTGAGTTAGCTAGATTAGGTAGGACAGTCAGTCAGTTAGCTGCACTTAAAGTGTATTGTGTATATATATATGCATCCCAGGTGTTGCATATATATATATATACACTGTATTCAGTTTAGCTAGATCCGTTCCTGTTATCTTCTAGACTATTTACATTTAGTGCAGTGCGTCCTGCTCACAGTGTTCAGCTAGATCCGTTCCTGTTATATTCCTACTGACAGGCAGGCTTGTCTTGTTACAGTATTTTGAAGAAAATTACTGGTGTTCTTTTGATCCTATTAGTACCACAGTCAGGCAGCTAGACTATTTACATTTAGTGCAGTGCATCCTGCTCACAGTGTTCAGCTAGATCCGTTCCTGTTATCTTCTTACTGACAGGCAGGCTTGTCTTGTTACAGTATTTTGAAGAAAATTACTGGTGTTTTTTGATCCTATTAGTACCACAGTCAGGCAGCTAGACTATTTACAGTTAGTGCAGTGCGTCCTGCCCACAGTGTTCTGCTAAACCTACAAGTAAGTGGGGTGCGTCCTGCTCAAAGTGTTCAGCTAAACCTACAAGTTAGTGGGGTGCGTCCACCTCACAGTGTTCAGCTAAACCTACAAGCTAGTGGGGTGCGTCCTGCTCACAGTGTTCAGCTAGATCCGTTTCTGTTATCTTCTTACTAACAGGCAGGCTTGTCTTGTTACAGTAAATACAGCTACCTGAAGAAAATTGCTGGTGTTCTTTTGATCCTATTAGTACCACAGTCAGGCAGCTAGACTATTTACAGTTAGTGCAGTGCGTCCTGCTCACAGTGTTCTGCTAAACCTACAAGTTAGTGGGGTGCGTCCTGCTCACAGTGTTCAGCTAAACCTACAAGTTAGTGGGGTGCATCCACCTCACAGTGTTCAGCTAAACCTACAAGCTAGTGGGGTGCGTCCTGCTCAAAGTGTTCAGCTAGATCCGTTTCTGTTATCTTCTTACTGACAGGCAGGCTTGTCTTGTTACAGTAAATACAGCTACCTGAAGAAAATTGCTGGTGTTCTTTTGATCCTATTAGTACCACAGTCAGGCAGCTAGACTATTTACAGTTAGTGCAGTGCGTCCTGCTCACAGTGTTCTGCTAAACCTACAAGTTAGTGGGGTGCGTCCTGCTCACAGTGTTCAGCTAAACCTACAAGTTAGTGGGGTGCGTCCACCTCACAGTGTTCAGCTAAACCTACAAGCTAGTGGGGTGCGTCCTGCTCACAGTGTTCAGCTAGATCCGTTCCTGTTATCTTCTTACTGACAGGCAGGCTTGTCTTGTTACAGTAAATACAGCTACCTGAAGAAAATTGCTGGTGTTCTTTTGATCCTATTAGTACCACAGTCAGGCAGCTAGACTATTTACAGTTAGTGCAGTGCGTCCTGCTCACAGTGTTCTGCTAAACCTACAAGTTAGTGGGGTGCGTCCTGCTCACAGTGTTCAGCTAAACCTACAAGTTAGTGGGGTGCGTCCACCTCACAGTGTTCAGCTAAACCTACAAGCTAGTGGGGTGCGTCCTGCTCACAGTGTTCAGCTAGATCCGTTCCTGTTATCTTCTTACTGACAGGCAGGCTTGTCTTGTTACAGTATTTTAAAGAAAATTGCTGGTGTTCTTTTGATCCTATTAGTACCACAGTCAGGCAGCTAGACTATTTACAGTTAGTGCAGTGCGTCCTGCTCACAGTGTTCTGCTAAACCTACAAGTTAGTGGGGTGCGTCCTGCTCACAGTGTTCAGCTAAACCTACAAGTTAGTGGGGTGCGTCCACCTCACAGTGTTCAGCTAAACCTACAAGCTAGTGGGGTGCGTCCTGCTCACAGTGTTCAGCTAGATCCGTTCCTGTTATCTTCTTACTGACAGGCAGGCTTGTCTTGTTACAGTATTTTAAAGAAAATTACTGATGTTCTTTTGATCCTATTAGTACCACAGTCAGGCAGCTAGACTATTTACAGTTAGTGCAGTGCGTCCTGCTCACAGTGTTCTGCTAAACCTACAAGTTAGTGGGGTGCGTCCTGCTCACAGTGTTCAGCTAAACCTACAAGTTAGTGGGGTGCGTCCACCTCACAGTGTTCAGCTAAACCTACAAGCTAGTGGGGTGCGTCCTGCTCACAGTGTTCAGCTAGATCCGTTTCTGTTATCTTCTTACTGACAGGCAGGCTTGTCTTGTTACAGTAAATACAGCTACCTGAAGAAAATTGCTGGTGTTCTTTTGATCCTATTAGTACCACAGTCAGGCAGCTAGACTATTTACAGTTAGTGCAGTGCCTCCTGCTCACAGTGTTCTGCTAAACCTACAAGTTAGTGGGGTGCGTCCACCTCACAGTGTTCAGCTAAAGCTACCTGTAGAAGGTTGGTGGTGTTCTCATACTACAGGCAGGCAGTTGATTTTGCTAGCTGCAGTATCAGTACATATATATATATATATATATATATATATATATATATATATATATATCCCAGCTTAGTGCAGCTACAGGCCATTAGTATGTCTGGAAGGCCAAGAAGGAGAGGCAGACAGTCACAAGCCAATAAGAGAGGGCAAGCAGGCTCTGTGTCTAGTGCTGGTCGTGGAGACGGTGCATCCTCATCAGCACGTGGCCATGGGACACGCTTGGCCTTTTTTTCGGCAGCTGGCCATGTTGAGCCGCAACATGCGGAAGACTTGGTCGAGTGGATGATCAAGCCGTCCTCATCCTCCTCATCCTCTCTCACCCATGCCCAGGGTACTTTGTCTGGCAAAGCAGCGGCCTCTTCCCTCGGCTCAATGTCATCAGTGACTCCTTCCCTAGCCCCACCATGTCCTCCTGAGGAGTCCCTCGAACTGTTTGACCACAGTGTTGGGTACATGCTCCAGGAGGATGCCCAGCGTTTGGAAGGCTCTGATGATGATACTGAGCTCGATGAAGGCAGTAACACGAGCACGGACAGAGGGGGTGCCCAAGAAGGACAGCAATCTGGCGGTCATGCTCCCCCTGCTGCAGCATACTGCCAGGTTTGCTCCAGTGATGAGGAGGGAGGGGATGATGAGGTCACTGACTCAACGTGGGTGCCTGATAGGAGAGAGGAGGAGGAGGAGGAGGAGGAGGCGGCACATCACCAACGAGGCAGGATGCCCTCCAGGGGCCAGCCTAAGGGCAGCACATTGACTGCATCACACCCCAAAGCTCCACATGTGCAGGGCGCTGCAGTCTCTGCGCGTTATTCAAAAAGTTCTTTGGTGTGGGCCTTTTTTGAGACGAGTGCATCAGATCGCACCGCTGCTATTTGCAACATATGTCTCAAGCGTATCTCGCGTGGCCAAAACATCTCCCGCTTGGGTACCACATGCTTGACCAGACATATGTTGACCTGCCATGCAGTTCGTTGGCAAGCGTATCTAAAAGACCCACACCAAAGAACAAAGAGGACCTCTGCTTGCTCCTCATCAGCTGAGATTTCCAACCCCACTAGACCTTCAGTCCTCTCTGAGACCTGCACTGAGAGGAATGAAGGTGTAGAATTAGGTGTGTCACAGCCACGTACTTGTGGGCAATCTGATTTTGGTACACCGACGTCAGATTGTACCAGGCAAATTTCCCTGCCCCAGCTGCTGCACCGCCGAAAGAAGTTTGCTCCCAGCCATCCACATGCCCAACGGTTGAATGCTAGCTTGGCAAAATTGCTAGCACTTCAACTGCTGCCTTTTCAGTTGTAGACTCTGCCCCCTTCCGTGAGTTTGTGGAATGTGCGGTTCCTCAGTGGCAGGTACCCAAACGCCACTTTTTCTCGCGGAAGGCGATTCCGGCTCTCTACCAGCATGTGGAAGGCAATGTCCATGCCTCGCTGGACAGGGCGGTCAGCGGTAAGGTGCATATTACCGCTGACTCATGGTCCAGCAGGCATGGACAGGGACGTTACCTAAGTTTCACTGCGCATTGGGTGACTCTGCTGGCAGCTGGGAAGGATGCAGGACAAGGTGCAGTAGTGTTGGAGGTTGTTCCGCCACCACGCCTCCAAAATGCTAATGATTGTGACACACCTCTCTCCTCCACCCCCTCCTCTTCTTCTTCCTCCATGGCCTCTTCCTCGGAACCAGCGGTGCTCCGTAGTCGTTCAAGGGGCTACGCAAGTACGCAGGCCAAAAGATGCCATGCGGTGCTTGAGCTGGTGTGCTTGGGGGACAGGAGCCACACTGGGGCAGAGGTTCTGTCAGCTCTGCAGGGGCAGGTTCAGAGGTGGTTGACGCCACGCCAACTTAAGGCAGGAATGGTGGTTTGCGACAATGGCACCAACCTCCTCTCTGCCCTCCGACAGGGACAAATGACCCATGTGCCCTGTTTGGCTCACGTCCTTAACTTGGTGGTGCAGCGGTTCTTGGGCAGGTACCCGGGCTTACAGGATGTCCTGAGGCAGGCCAGGAAAGTCTGTGTGCATTTCCGCCGGTCATATAATGCCAGTGCTCGGCTGACGGACCTCCAAAAGGAGTTTAACCTGCCCAAGAACTGCCTAATCTGTGACATGCCCACCAGGTGGAACTCAACGTTGGCCATGCTGCAGCGGCTGCACACGCAGCAGAGGGCCATCAATGAGTACCTGTGCGACTATGGCACCAGGACAGGGTCAGGGGAGCTTGGTTTTTTTTCCCCACGCCAGTGGGCCATGATCAGGGATGCATGCACTGTCCTGTCACCATTTGAGGAGGCCACGAGGATGGTGAGCAGTGACAGTGCATGCATCAGTGACACTGTCCCCCTTGTCCACCTGTTGGAGCACACGCTGCGTGGAATAATGGACAGGGCACTTGAGGCAGAACAGAGGCAGGAAGAGGAGGACTTCCTTAGCTCTCAAGGCCCCCTTTATCCAGACAGTGTTCCTGCGTGCCCGCCGATCACACAGGAAGAGGACGAGGAGGAAGAGGAGGAGGAGGAGGAGATAGATTGTGTCAGTATGGAGGTGGAGCCTGGCACTCAGCATCAGCAGCAGTCTTTAAGGGATCAGTCCCAAGAAACACATGGACTTGTACGTGGCTGGGAGGAGGTGGCTGCGGACCATGTCGTCCTTAGTGACCCAGAGGACTCCGGACCGAATGCCTCAGCAAACCTACGCTGCATGGCCTCCCTGATCCTGCAAAGCCTGCGTAAGGATCCTCGTATTCGTGGTATCAAGGAGAAGGACCAATACTGGCTGGCAACCCTCCTTGATCCACGTTACAAGGGTAAGGTTGCGGACCTTATCTTGCCATCGCAGAGGGAGCAGAGGATGAAACATCTTCGGGAGGCCTTGCAGAAAGGTCTGTGCAACGCGTTCCCAGAGACTGGGAGGTTACAAACTCCTGTTTCTGGACAACGTGTTGCTGAGGCTTCGGTCAGTCAAAGAAGGAGCGGTGGAGAAGGTGGCCGTCTGACCGATGCGTTCAGACAATTTTTTGGTCCGCAGCCCCAAGGTATGATCGGTTCCAGCAACCATCGCCAGCGTCTGTTTTACATGGTGCAGGAATACCTAGGGGCAAGATCAGACTTGGACACCTTTCCCACCGAAAATCCTCTGGGTTACTGGGTCTTGAGGATGGATCACTGGCCAGAGCTTGCACAGTATGCAATTGAGCTACTGGCCTGTCCTGCATCCAGCGTTCTTTCGGAACGCACATTCAGTGCTGCTGGAGGCGTGGTAACCGATCACAGGGTGCGTCTGTCCACTGACTCGGTCGATCAACTGACCTTCATAAAAATGAATGAGTCTTGGATCACCACCAGCTACCAAGCACCTGATGCTGATGTAACCGAATAATTTTTTTTGAAATCTCAGATCCCTTCAAAGACTGCCTATGCTGATGCTGAGTGACTATCCCTGAGTAATTATCCTCTTCCTCCTCAATCATCACGCTGATAGCTTGTAAGAACATTTTTGGTTCTGGGTGCCACCACCAGTGCCTAAGGCACAATTTTTCAGCCCCTGTTTAACAGGGGCGTGTAATTACGATTTTTGATGTAATACTTTGCAGCAGGGCTCGTTCCTGCATTCCAACTAGAGTGTCTGTGAGGGGTTGCAGTGTTGTGGCACCAGTGCCTAAGGCCCAATTTTTCAGCCCTTGTTTAACAGGGGCGTGTAATTACAATTTTTGATGCAATACTTTGCAGCAGGGCTCGTTCCTGCATTCCAACTAGAGTGTCTGTGACGGGTTGCAGTGTTGTGGCACCAGCACCAGTGCCTAAGGCCTAATTTTTCAGCTCCTGTTCAACAGGGGCATGTAATTACAATTCTTGATCTAATATTTCACAGCAGAGCCCTGTGAGGGCTTACAGTGTTGTGGCCACAGCAACACCTAAGGCCCAAATTTCTGCTGAGTATATAGGGCAGGACCCTACTTTCAAACAACTAACTTACAAACGACTCCTACTTGCAAACGGAAGGAGACAACAGGAAGTGAGAATAAATCTACCCCTAGGAAGGGAAATTCTCTCCTGTAAGAGTTAATATGGGAAAAACATTTCTCCTTTCCACTGATGCTTTCCAATCCATTGGGACAAAAAGTGAGGTGAAATCTTCTGAAGAGGAGGAAAGACAGCAAAACAAATGTCACAGGGGTGATAACCCTTCCCTATGTTTTCCAAAAAGCTTAAAAAAGATTTTTTGGCTGGAGCTAAACACGTTAAAAATGTACCCGTTCAAAATTACAAAGAGATTCTACTTAACAACAAACCTACAGCCTGTATACTGCTGTTCAGAGTATATAGGGCCTGGTGGCCCCACACCTTTCCTTATTTTAATTTGGGTGCGGGGTTCCCCTTAATATCCATACAAGACCCAAAGGGCCTGGTAATGGACTGGGGGGTACCCATGACGTTTGTCTCACTGATTTTCATCCATATTGCCAGGACCCGACATTACATTAAACCCGCAAGCAGTTTTAAATGAGATTTTTTCCTTTAAAAATGACATTTGGTGCAGGGACTGTTCTAAACACGGGAAACACGCGTCACTTTACAGGCATACTATAGACACCCCTCAGGTACGATATTTAAAGGAATATTTCACTTTTTTTTTTTTTACTTTAAGCATCATTAAAATCACTGCTCCCGAAAAAACGGCCGTTTTTAAAAGTTTTTTTTGCATTGATACATGTCCCCTGGGGTAGGACCCGGGTCCCCAAACCCTTTTTAGGACAATACCATGCAAATTAGCCTTTAAAATGAGCACTTTTGATTTTGAACGTTCGAGTCCCATAGACGTCAATGGGGTTCTAACGTTCGTGCGAACTTTCGGTCCGTTCGCAGGTTCTGGTGCGAACCGAACCGGTTGGTGTTCGGCTCATCCCTACCCACAGTGTTCAAATCTAGTACAAATGATGAGACAGGGTTTAATTAGGAAAAAACACAGCCTGCCAGAAGGGTTATTACCAGTGGTGCATGCTGGGGGAGAGTATAAATATTTTGCGAAGGGTCTGATGAGTTATCTCTTCTCCCAGGGCTGTGACCTAGAAAAGTGTGTGTAGTAATTTGTGCTAGCAAGGCCAAAAGCCTGTTTGGGCCTAGCATAGAATCCTCAGGAGTGTGGTTGGAATCTGGAAAACATGTGCTTGAGCTATCTGAAGCCCTAACCCTCTCTCCCTGTGAGCCAGAATCAAATAAAATATCTGGAAAATACAGATCACTGGTGCTCAATGTTATTTCAGACTACATCTGGCATCTAACATCTGGCATTTAACATGGGGCCTGGTGTAGTCAGCGCCATTGCCACCTTTGACAACTGACTGTAGCGGCAGGAACTCGTTCAGTAATGGCACCATGGAGATGGAAAAAAAATCACAGGCCCTATGGACTGTATAGGTATGATGAGACATCTGTAGGGAAGAACTTAGAGAATAGGGCTGGGACAAAAGATTATAATTTCCAGGCTTCAACACTTTTTCTGGTAAGGGGGCTTAACGGTGAGATCAGGAGGAGGTCCAGACTTGGGGCTAATGTGCAGAAGTGGGAGGAGCTTCCCAGGAGATGCTGTACATGTGAGTCACACTGTTTGTCTGGCATAGAGGAAGATGGTGCATGTATGTTTAGAGATGGCTGGCATACATTCAGCTATAGCTAGTATAAGGGCCATGGGATGGAATATATCCTTTCTGGACTCTGCTACAGGCTCCCAGACCATCCACAACTTGATGACAGAGACCGAGATCAGCATGTAGCCATGTGGCCAGTTGGTGCTTTACACCACTGGGGGTTACAAGTCCCAGATGTAAGGGATTGGCAGTTACTCCTATACCTTGGGGTCATTGCCTGCATTGTGGAAAATATTTTTGGACCCGACTGAGTCTCCACCGGCCTATCGAGTGAACTGAACAAAAGGTATGGTGGTGAATTAATCTACCTCTATTTTACACCCTATTATTTTGATGGGAGAAGAAGGCCAGGGTAGTGATGAGCCCGAACATATCATAGTTTGGTTCGATGAACATTATTGGAGTTTAAATCCAAAATCTAAACCCCCAAACAAAAGAAAACAGTTTTAAAAGTCATCATCCAAAAAGGAGAGGCCATTTTAGAGTGGCTCAAGGAGAAACATAATGTCAAGATCTGAGGGGTTAACAGGCAGCGCTGAGACAGTTTAGGCAACTTAAAAGGCTTTATTCAGCAAAAACAACAGAAAAATTGACAGTCTGTGTCTTCATAGGCAGTTCAAAACAGCAAAACAACTCTTCTTAGCTGTATAAGACAGTCCATTTTAAACCATGCTCAGCGTCCCAGCCACAGCATATAACATAGTACAGTCCCAATTCAGGCAAGCTCAGCCAGCAGGATCAAGTCATGGGTAACAAGGGTCCTTCCATTTCTTGTGAAAAAAAAACAAGGGTCCTTCCAGCTTCAAGCTCCTCTCAGCTCTGATAGCTCAACATATATATATCCTAAAAGTGCAGCGCTGCACTTTTAGGATATATATATTTGATTAAACTGGTATTTAGGTTTTAGTGCACAGCTGCAGTATTTACTTTTGATAATACACTAGCACAGGTTTTTTCTATATAGTATCTGATAGCTCAGCCATTTTTCTCGGCCTCTCTGACCAGGTGCTTAATAAGTAGGTGTGAAGGACTCACCCGTGACAGAGGCTTTTGGAGGGGACCGAATGCTGGCCTCTTGCCTACTGATCATGGGCCCTGGATTTTGGGGGAACGGTGCTCTTTGTGAGCTGTATGCCTGGGGACCCTGGAGGTGGTGTTACTTTGGATTCAGGTCCATGTGCCCCCCAAGACATACAGACTCTGGGAACCCTGTATATGCCATATTAGAAATAGTGACTGATTCATACTGTTGGGACACTGTTAGAAGATGCTGATGTCATCAACTCCAGCCACCTGACTGTTGTCTGCTAATATGTAAATAAGTCTAGTATGGCTTCTAAGAGTCTTTCACCCATTGTTGTTTGTGCTAATTAACCCTGCAATTGTATGAAGGAGTCCTGTGTTTATAGTTATGATAATGTATAATCTACTGTGTGAAGTTCCATGACAAGTCTGACTTGTAGTGAAATCCTGATTAATCACAACAATGGCCAGGTGCGCATGGAGTCACCTCTGCTGCTTTAAGGGATTAGATAATTAGCTCATGTTAATTAGGTTTCTGGTTACATTTTGTATCGTCATCCTTGTGTATATATTTGTGTGAGATCTCAAATAAAGCAGACCCGTCCTGATGTACTCCAAGACTGGTGTTGTCTGGTTCTTGGGGGTTACTATAGCCAGATCCATTGGTCTCGTGTTCCAGGACTTAGGAAGCGATATACTGGCAGAAGCACTCAAGCGGAGTGTGGGACATTTCGTCACAGCAGGCCTTAAAGGGAAGTACTTGCCCTGTTTTAATAACCCTTCCCAGGCTGACTCTCCACAATAAATTTAAATAACATGCTTGGGGGAAGCTTAACCATTTAAGGCCTGCTCCACGTACATTTACTGAGGTATGGTGGCCCTCAAGTGAAAAATCACGTACCTGTACTTGATTCTCATGCTCTGAGGCACGCGCATGCACTGCCGGAGCAGTGCTCCCATTGTGATTGGACACAGTGGGAGCTAATCAGCGGGTCCAACGGCCACAACGGCTGCCAGCCACCCGGGATCACTTGCTGGAGAGAAAGAAGGACGGTCTGCCTATGTAAACAAGGCAGATCGTCCTTCTGTCAGACAGGAAAAGAGACATCTGTGATTCCTGCTAATCAGGAATACATCCACACAGTAAGAAAACACTCATAGGGAACACAGTTAACCCTTTGATTGCCCCTGTTTTAAACCCCTTTCCTGCCAGTGTCGTTTATACGGTGACAGTGCTTTTTTTTTAGCACTGATCATTGTATAGGTGTCACTTGTCCCCAAAAAGTATCACTAAGTGTCAGATTTGTCCGCTGCAATGTCGCTGTCCCACTAAAAATCGCTGATTACCGCCATTACTAGTAAAAACATTTAAAAAAGTCCCTAAATCTATCCCAAAGTTTGTAGACGCTATAACTTTTGCGCAAACCAATAAATGTATACATTTTTGGGATTTTTTTACCAAAAATATGTAGCAGAATACAAATTGGCCTACATTGATGAAGAAATTTGATCTTTTAAATTTTTTTATTGAGAATGTTTTAAAGCAGAAAGTAAAAAATATTGTTTTTTTTTTTTTTAAATAGTTGGTCTTTTTTGTTCATAGCAAAAAAAATAAAACCCGCAGAGGTGATCATATACCACTAAAAGAAAGCTCTATTTGTGGGAAAACAATGACATCAATTTTTATTTGGGTACAGCGTCGCATGACCACTCAATTATCAGTTAAAGCAACGCAGTGCCGTATTGCAAAAAATAGCCTGGTCAGGAAGAGGGTAAAACCTTCCCGGGCTGAAATAGTTCTCTGTAGGTGGCATTACAGAACTTTAAGACTCTCGGGGACAGCGTCAGCAGCATCATATTCTTCTGGCATACAAAAGAGCAAGCTCTCTTCCAGATGTAGCAGTTTACAGAGAAACGACAAACCATTTACCATCAACGTTTACATTTTAGGTAAAATCTTTAACCCAAAAGGAAGAAAAACTGTTTGCTGTAACTAATTATAAATTATGAACTGGAGTTTGGCTTTATTTTGTGAGTTTATTTAAATCTGCTAGTACATTCAGCACACCCCAGACCCCCCCCCCCCCCGACTGAAAATGCTGCTGTCTGCTGTGCCCCCTGTGCGCATTGATCTAGAATGTGGGCACTCTAATACAGGAGGTGTGTTACTGGCCAGATCACCAGGTGAAAACAGAGGGGGGAAAAGCCTAAAAAAGAAAATGAATGCAGCAATCCCATCTAATAATTGATAAGCTGCAATATATTACATTTTTATCTTTAAGTTTAATACCACGTTAAAAGGGATATATACTACTCCAAGCATCCAGACAAGTGTAGCTTAGTGCATTAAAAAAAAGATGAGTATGCCCATTTAATGTAAGCCCATTCTGTGTGATACACATAGGAACACACCAGAATAAAAGAGATACTATCCAGATTTATTTAAGGCAATCTATCAGTTTTTGTAATTCTTCTTGACAAAAGGAAAATATTTGTTTGATAATGCTTCTTATGAAACCTAATGGCTCGTACACACGATACCAAAATCGGACGACAGATCGTCCGTTTTTTTTTGCATGCTAGTCACATATCGAAAATGGAGAGAGTTAAGAAAATTCTTGTTCGACAGAATAAAAAATCGGAAGTGATGTCATGTGTTGTATTGTATTCCTATTGTATTTTCGGACGACAACTGTACTGATTAAATGAAAATCGTACGATCTAGTATCATACAAGAAAAATGTTTGTGTTTGTCCGATCACATAATATCGGATGAACTGTCATGATCGGCTCTCGAAAGCTCTGTACTAATGACACAATTATTGTACGATCGCTTCGAAAGCGGTATTTTTCGTCCAATTTTCAGATTGTGTGTACGGGCTATAAGGAGTGAAAAAAACAGTACAGTTTGTTTAACTTCATATAACTTTTAACACTCTGTAATTCAAAACAATGTCCAAATTGGCTCCAAGTAGCCGTTTTCCCTCCCCGGTATCATGTGACTCGTTAGTGTTACAAGGTCTCAGGTTTGAATGGGGAACAGGTGTGTTAAATTACGTGTTATCGCTCTCACTCTCTCATACTGGTCACTGGAACTTCAACATGGCACCTCATGGCAAAGAACTCTCTGAGGATCTGAAAAAAGAATTGTTGCTCTACATCATGGGTGCTCAACCTGTGGCCCTCCAGCTGTTGCAGAACTACAAGTCCCATCATGCCTCTGCCTTTGGGAGTCATGCTTGTAACTGTCAGCCTTACAATATCTCATTAGACTTGTAGTTCTGCAACAGCTGGAGGGCCACAGGTTGAGCACCCATCCTCTACTTAAAGATAGTCGAGGCTATAAGAAGATTGCCAAGACCCTGAAACTGAGCTGCAGCACGGTGGCCAAGACCATACCGCGGTTTAACAGGACAGGTTCCACTCATGTATGAGTGCTGCCAGCATTGCCGCAGAGCTTGAAGGGGTGGGGGGTCAGCCTGTCAGTGCTTAGACCATACGCCACACACTGCATGGCTGTTGTCCCAGAAGAATGCCTCTTCTAAAGATGATGCACAAGAAAGTCCACAAAAAGTTTGTTGAAGACAAGCATACTAAGGACATGGATTACTGGAACCATGTCCTGTCGTCTGATAAAAAAAAATATATATATATATATATATATATATATATATATATATATAGAAAAAATATATATTCTTTTTTTAATACATACACACACATGTACATACACAGACATACATGATGTTTATGACAGTAAGTTTACTTATCTCAATCAAAATGCAAAAAGAATTCCTCATAAAAGTAATTCATATTGTAACATCAGGTAGCTCAGCAGTGGTCCCGGAAAACCATTGTCATATCTTGGTAATTAGCATTTTTAATAACAGTAATGAGCTCAATCTCTTTTTCCACACATGACACAATACTCACAGGGGGTAAGACATATCCAGCTAGAACTTACATTTCAAACTAATTAGACTGTCAGCCATAACTTCATCTTAATTAAATAGTTAGTGAGGCATGCACAAAAAGGAAGCTCAGGACTGCTTGCATATCCGTGTGAAGATATGAGAGATAATGTGTTACCAGATCATCTTCTTTGGTGTGCTGTTGTAGAACACAACCACATTTAGGATATTCTAGGTCAATAGACATGTTAACCCTCAAGAAGATAGATTGATAGATAAGGAAACCTTTTCTGGCAGAGGATGAATGTCACTGGGGTGTTTGAAAGTCAAAGTGAAGTTCATTATGATTTGTATAATTTAATAGTGGAAATCTAAATGTAAATATTTGCATAAGGAATGAGTGTGTAAAACATGAAGGGAAGATAACATGCAGAAAGACATAGTTTTATAAGGTGGGTACACTATACTAATATTTCTTGAGGAGGAGTAAGCCATAGACATGTGCAGAATGGAAAAATGTGTTTTGTTTAGTTTCGGATAAATTTGTTATGTTACTTATTTTGTTTTGTGGATTTGTTTAGTTTCATTTTGTATAGTTTTGTTTATACATTTTCTAACGATTTCCAAATTTTCAGAACCATTCGAATTTGAATCGATCAAAATTGTATCAAAAAATTAAGAATGTGAAGAATATCTGGTTGTTAGGGAGCAGACCGGGAAGGCTCTGTCCATTGGCTGAGCGATACTGGACAGAAATTTTCCAGTTCCTATATACATTATTCTTGACTGTGATCATTCCTGACCCACTCGTAGCCCTCCTCAACACCCATCCCTCGAGCCTGATGTTGAGGCAATTTAAGCTGCTAATACAAATAACTGCTGCAAGTATGTTATAGAAAATGGGCTTAAATATTGGTACCTCATCCACTCCTCTCACAATCTACACCACTTATAAGTACTGAAAGGCGCCTAGTCACAGGCTTCTCCAATTTGCAATCTCCACATGCTTGAGTTATTAAGTACTCACCTGTGCTGTCTGAGAGCACGTTATCTTCTTCAAATGGAGCAGAGAAACAGTTTCCTCTAAGGTGGAGGCTATTCCTCGGAGCATTCCAGGCGCAACATGCAAAATGGCCATTAGGGGCTGCTCAGCCCAGCCCAGATGAGCCAGGCCTTCCAGAGCAGACAGCCACGCATGTGCAATGAAGTAAATGAAATGGCAGATCCGATATGACACATGCCCACAGGGCATTCCCAAACCATAATAAACAAAAGGAAAACAGAGCGAACCATCTACATGTCCACCACACATTTAAACAATACCAGCTGCCCCATCACCCATCATGAGTTTATAACCCCTTTGACCCAGCATGGCCCATAGGGAAAGCGCCCAGATCAACGCTCATATAGTTATATATTTATATTTGGGAGTATATCATGGGCATATTTCCATGATTATTCATGGGAGATCCGTGATTCCACCACCTCATCTCCACCTCCTTGGACAGGCATGGGGCTAAACTAGTCCCCATGCCCCCAGAATATTTATCCTACACGGAAAGTATGTAATAACAATAGCCTAATATGTTGTGTTTGTGGCATTACTACAAGCATGTACCCCAGGCTCCCGCTACAACCCCCGGGAAAACAGGAGGACCCTAAATGGGAGACAGTGACACTACACAGGCTGCAAAAATGAACATCATTTCATCATGCACAATCGATCATTTATATTCCTAACTTTTAGTAATCGTCAACTTTCATCAACTTTTTTTGTATGACTTATATTTACAATATTTACATTTTAAACCTGATCTTAACAAGACAAATCCCACTATTCCTATTCATTGTAAGAACAGAACTGGGGGGTAGAATGACATAATTATTCCCCTAGGAATGGCCTGTAATTAAGAGCCTCATTGATGCCAGGTGGAAAGGTAGCATTTAATCTAAAAATCCACCTCGCCTCACATTGAATCCTCCATAACTTTTTCCAACACCGTGAAATTGACCATTGACGTATTGTGCCTATATTGGAGCTCAACTTGTCTCCCGATGGGGGTATATAAAATGTTCTTTCCGATGTAATAGATGTGGTCATAGATTCTCTTCCAGAAGTTCCTGAAAGTTTTACTGACGTAAAACGCCCCACATTTACAGAACATGATATATATCAAACTCTTGGTTTGACAGTCAACATTGCGCTCTATGTCGTGAGTGCGTCCATCTGGCAATGCAAATGTGGGTCCCTCCAGGATTCAATTACAGTACTTACAATGGCCACACTTGTGCATACCCTTACATCCTCACCATCTCCAATGGTACTTGAAAGTGACTATGGACCAATTGGTCCTTCAACGACCTACATTTTTGTATGCAAGTTGAGGGTAGTCCTTTAAATACTTTTTTAGTATTGGGTCTCTAGTGAGGAGATGCCAATGTTTCCCTATAGTCTCCTTTACTTTTCGGTGATGGCCTGAAAAAGTGGTCACAATCCTTACAGTGTCCAGTTTTTTCTCATTAGTGCCTTTAAACAGCAGTTCCTGTCTATACCTACTGGCTGCCCTATTGTACACTCTTTTAAGAATGGCCTTGCTATACCCCCTTTGCGGAAGCCTAGATCTGAGAAGCCCAGCCTCTTTTTTGAAGCCCTCATTATTGGAGCAGTTTCGTTTGATGCATAGATATTGTGAATACGATATTGTGAATGCGATACTTCTGATCAAGGGTAAGGGGTGGGCATTTGACAAGTGGAAGATGGTATTTCCTGCAGTGTATATTATATAATTACTTACTGTGAATTTTGTTTCATAGATAGGTCTAGTTTCTTTGTGGTCAAGGAATTGGGGTCCTGAGGAAGCTGTTTGTGAAATGCATCAACCACCTGGCCAGCTTTACAAAGAAACAATATGTGGAGTATATATGTACTAGCCTATCCAACAATCATATGATGTTTTTAAGAGCATGAGCTCTATAATCCCTTTTATATGTAATTGTTTTTGTAATAAAATAATTTTTATGTGAACTTAATGTGGTTTAGTCCTTCTCTGGTACTGTTAAAGTCTGTAAGCTCAGGCTGTTTGGTTTTTTTTCAAATAACTGCTGCGGCTAAACAGACTATAGCAAAGGCTCCCAACCTCTACACAGTGGTAAAGAGAAATAAGATTGCCCAGGCTATGGTCCACGCACAAAGTCCAGGCAGTCCTCCTGAATATAGCCAAAAATACAAACGCCTATGAATACCTTGGATAACTCACTGCTTGCCTCCACAGTTTGACGAATCCTCATTGGTCCCATAAGCCTCCCTATCCCAAAAACACCATCTCTTAGCTAAATGAGACCAGACTGCAGCTTATTCCTGGGTTATCCCTTGCACCCCTCTCCTTCTCTTTTCTCATATCTGATCTGATCTCTTTCTGAACTTCTCAACTAATTTAACCCTTACACTCGGATGCTATACTTCTACAGGCTCAGAGGGTTACATGTAGCCGCCATCTGCCCTACAACTCTGCTATATCTACCTGCATACCCATAACGTGGTTCTCTTTTAGTTGAAGCGCACGTACAGCACCAATGATTCATTGTGTTGTTCTCGTTTCTCTTCTGTTCGCCTGGTTGTCCCTCCTCCTCATGGGCCAAATCTTGTTTTTTTAATTGTATACTCTTATTTATATACAGTACTGGTTTATACTGTTAAACTTCAGTTTGCATTGGTTTCAAGTGCTTTTATTTCTTTAAAAATCGATAAAGTCTTAAACAAGAAAAAACTTCCAATATTAAAGTGGGAGTAAACTCCCATGCATGAATTTTACCTATAGAGAAAGTCTATAATAGGGCTTACCTATAGGTACTGTAAATATTTCCTAAATGTGCACAGTATAGGAGATATTTACTGTAGATGCAGCCGGTGATGTCACCGGAGCATGCGGTCTGAAAGTACGGCATACCTGTGCAATTCCTTCAGAGTCCTGTGCAGCTCCCGCACATGACATCATCGTGGTTCCGGCCACTGACACAGCCAGAGTCTGCGAACCCGAAAGGAAAAACAGGTGAGGATGGAAGCGCCTTCATCGGTGACAGTGCGCCACTGGAGGGTTTTTTCTAGGGTAATTTTCACACAATGTGCTAGTATGCGATGCATACTAGCACATAATGACATGATTTAATGATTTACTACCGCTTTAAAAATTTTCTGAACTAGTTGGCAGTTGCAATATTTATGTCACAATATATTCACACAGGTTGCAATCAAATTAATGTTGTATGTACAAACATAGTAAAATACCATTTTTTTTGGAAAATATAACAGATGAGGTTGTGCCAAGCAAATAGGTACCAAAATGAATAACACTGTGATATGAAAAAGAATGTTTGAACAGTCCTTGAAGTCCCTATAAAGTCCAAAGATTTAAGTGAATAAAAATCTTCAAAAATCAATCAAAGTTGATGGATGCACGGACGGATCCAAATGGAACATCAAAATAGTATATAGAATGCTTACCAGATGGCAAGCCAAATCACACGAGTGGCTTAAACCCAGCCTGGGCCTTTAAGGAACCAATCCCGGTGCATACAAGCAATAATTCCGCTCGTGAAGAATAAACGTGGATTCATACAAAATTATCCCAAAAAAAATTAAATGAAAAACATAGTGTAATATTGTCAACAAAATAAGAAAAAGGGAAAAGGAAAGCCCTTACACAGTGATGAATCATAAAGGATCATATAAAACACCCAGTGTCCATAGGCACACACATGGTCTCTGTGCAAGTGACATAAAAATATAAATAGTGAAAATAAACCCAGTGGTGAGAATAAACAAGAGGCATGCAGAGTTACTGCTTACCAGATGCTAATAGATTAAGATGAAATAAAACGACAGCCACCGGATAGTTGAATGGTAGGGGTAACACAACGTGCCGCAAACCACACCAATTTCCTGCTTACCAGATGGAAGCCTTGGATAGACCCACTGACACAGCTTGGGAAACAGTCTCCTTTCACGGGGCAATGTACGCCAATCACGTCCGTCTTAGCCAAAACCCCATGGTATCCATATAATAAAGATATGGCAAAATAGTGTAATACCTTTTATACAGCTTTATTATAAAAAGAGATGCACTTACAAACAAAGAAAGAATAACAGCGATGCCGGCCGGCAAACAAACAAACTCCCGTCCTCAAAGGGGCGACGCGGTGATGTTAGCACGTGTGAAAGGAGACTGTTTCCCAAGCTGTGTCAGTGTGTCTATCCAAGGCTTCCATCAGGTAAGCAGGAAATTGGTGTGGTTTGCGGCACGTTGTGTTACCCCTACCATTCAACTATCCGGTGGCTGTCGTTTTATTTCATCTTAATCTATTAGCATCTGGTAAGCAGTAACTCTGCATGCCTCTTGTTTATTCTCACCACTGGGTTTATTTTCACTATTTATATTTTTATGTCACTTGCACAGAGACCATGTGTGTGCCTATGGACACTGGGTGTTTTATATGATCCTTTATGATTCATCACTGTGTAAGGGCTTTCCTTTTCCCTTTTTCTTATTTTTTTGACAATATTACACTATGTTTTTCATTTAATTTTTTTTGGGATAATTTCGTATGAATCCACGTTTATTCTTCACGAGCGGAAGAATGGCTTGTATGCACCGGGATTGGTTCCTTAAAGGCCCAGGCTGGGTTTAAGCCACTCGTGTGATTTGGCTTGCCATCTGGTAAGCATTCTATATACTATTTTGATGTTCCATTTGGATCCGTCCGTGCATCCATCAACTTTGATTGATTTTTGAAGATTTTTATTCACTTAAATCTTTGGACTTTATAGGGACTTCAAGGACTGTTCAAACATTCTTTTTCATATCACAGTGTTATTCATATGTATAAGGTTGAGCGCGGTTTTCTTTATTTTCATTTGGTGTACCCCACTTATAACCGCAGCATATCCACTCCATTTCAGCGCAGTTTTTTTCTTTTATTAGGTACCAAAATGGCCAGCCTCACAACTGTGCATATGCATATGTAGCGCTGGTAGATTTACAATCTACCGCAGATTAGGTAAATTTAGTAAATTGTGTGTTAGGAAGGTTAAAAGTTCGCCTCTGTTCCAGCTTGGCTGACGTTGTGTATGCTTCTGTGCTGACCGATGGGTGTCACTGTTACCATTAGTCAGTGTTGGAAGGGCAACTTGTCAAAGTGTATAGATGCTCCTCTGTCTCGGAGGCAAGCTCGGTGGAGGTGGTCCTCCGATTTGCATTCTGGGTGAGGGTATTTATGGGACAGATGCCATGTTCTAAGGGTCGTTTTGCAGCCACCTGCTGGCCCTCCTGGCTGACAGGTATGCGTTGAGGAGCTACCTCGTGGTCCTCCGATCGGGAGGCCCACGATGCTACGGCACAGGGGTGGGTCCAGAGGCTTGTCTGGGGCCTACCACCGCGGCCAGGGAATGGTCCTGAGCTGTCGGTCCTGTGTGACGAAGCTGGACAGCCGAGGAGATCCCAGGGGAGGACCCGTCTTGGAGAGATCACGCAGCGTGCTGGTCTATGGAGGGGCCTGGTGACTCAGCTGGAGGACGTATCCAAAAGAAGTAACCATACAGCATAGTGTCGCCGGTTCGGCTTAAAGGTTCAGGCACTGTGACTGACTGTTCACTGCAGAAGATCTGATACATCCTGTGGCAGAGGATCGTGCAGATTTACCCCCCCAAATAAGTCTGTGGCAGAGACTTTAGATTCGTGCTGCGTACTGGCTGCTAGTCCGGTGAGAGAGGCCTATCCAAACAAGCAAAGAGTGTGTCCCATGAGGGGAACGCATTCCACATAGTTATCTGAATTCTATCGGGACATTTGTAGCAAGAAGATATTTGAGTTTCTCCTGAGAGTTTCCTTTTCCGTCTCTTTCCTGCTACTTCCTAAAGTTTGACTGTTCAATAAAGCATTGAAATTGTACTCCAGTGTTGGTGCGTGTGTCGTCCAGCAGTAAACTCAACGGAACCCCTAGACCCGGTGCCGGTGAAACAGAGGGAAGGAGAGTGAAGGTAACAGACCCGCTTAAACCAGCAGCTCCACCGTGAGTTAGTGCTACACATACAATTGTGAAAATCCATGGTAACCTAAAATTTGTTTTTAAGCAGTACTTTAAAAGCTTTTATAGCTCACTGTGGGGATGGGGGAGTGGCACCTACCAGAGCCTGTAGGTGGCTTTATAGCTGCCCAAATCTTTTCTACAAGAAGGCCAACAATCGGCTGAAGAAATGTAAACAAACTTGCGGTGGCTTATTCATTTACACCAAAGCTTATATGACATTTTAGTGGTTGGGTTTACTTTAACAAATTACGCTTGTGTTCTTTGGATTGCAATGCTGGGTTACATTTTGTTATATGCCCTCCCAGCTCTGTACACCCAAAAGTGCCTTTAAAGAACCAACATCTGTCTATAACAATAACGCTTTAATTATCAGCACCTTAGCTACTTTTTTTCTATTAAATAGGGTCCTTTTTCTTAGATTATATCTTGAAGCATGGGGTGATTGAAGCGCATTAGGTGGTTGATGCTGACAGTCTATTCTAGAGATTTTTTTCCACTGTCTGAAAGAAAAAAAATAAAAGTGCAAGAACACTTATATATATATATATATATATATATATATATATATATATAATACTATATATTTTTTTACATTTCCACAATGAAAAAGGGGATTCTGCCACATGCATTGTTTACGCAAAGTTGGCTGGTACATTCTCACCAAACTCTTTATCTTTGTCAAGGCTAGAGAGTAATGCCTACTTTGGCAATCAGAAATTTTTTGTAAGCTTTAATCTGTTTGGTCTCCATGTGATCACCACAAGAAAGCAAATGGCATAGAACATAAAAGACATTTGCATTGGCACCCACCATCCACATCATTCCTCTTTAAACTAGGAGTTCCATATGGTTTGAGTGGAATATCTTTTTGCCTATACAGATCCATATAGGTATACACATCTGTGGCAGCAGAAGCACAGAGTGCATGACGGGGCCCGCTATTGCGGATTAGTAGTGGAAAACGCTGGACAGGTGGATGTAGACTTTGGCTCAGCGTGTCCTTCCTAAATGCACATTAGAGAAGGTGTACATTGGCACAGGGAATCGAGAGTTAACTGGAGAACATTTACAGTGTCAGTGTACATGGTGTACAGTCATCTCTAAGAGTAGAGGCCCACCTTAAAGTGATAATAAAGTCTTGTTTTTTTTTTTTTGTTTTTTTTAATAACAAACATGTAATATTTACCTGCTCTGTGAGTGGTTTTGCACAGAGCAGCCCAGATCCTCCTCTTCTTGGGGCCCTCACCGGTGCTCGTGGCCCCTCCCTCCTGCCCCCACAGCAAGCAGCTTGCTATGGAGGCACCCGAGCCGATGCTATGCATGTCCATTCAGACACGGAGCTGTGGCTCAGCCCCACCCCCTCTCTCTCCTTATTGGCTCACTGACTTTGACAGCAGCGGGAGTCAATGGTGGGGCCTCAGGTGTTTTGCGGCCCGCACCATCTCTCGTTTTTCCTGCCTGTAGACTCACCTCCAGTGGCATGTGTGAGAGCCCAGGACGCCGCCGGCTTTCTCCGCGGCAGGTCCCGGCTTGCACCTGCAGTTGCTCTCTCGTCCATCGAGATTGCTGCCTTCCAGCTGAGCACACCATACTAGACCTGTATACAGCTCACAGCAGTTTTACATGTAAGTGATACTGAATAAATTGCATTTTAAATTTTGCTGATACTGATCTGGCATCCTCTTTTATTGTTTACGTACCCGCTATGTGTCTCAGCCAATCAGGAGGAAGAGTCCTGGGCAGCCGATCTCTTGTGCAACATCGCTGGATCGAGATGGGGCTATTAGGGGGGCTGAGGGGGACTGCTGCACATGGAAGTTTTTTTTATCTTAATGCATAAAAAGATAAAAAAACCTTCTGTCTTTAGAACAACTTTAAGGTCCAGTATTCCGCCATGGGAATCTTAGCCAGGTCCCAAGGCATTGATGAAGATGGAGCAAAGGAAAGGTATCCCAAGTGTGTGTGTAAAGTGACCCTGTACAAAGTGCCTAATGTAGCCCAGAAGAACCCATGCGGGGTAGGCCTCCCATGTGACTCAGCACATGGCGACAAATGAATTAATGGGACAGCATGCAGGACATGATGTCCACCCTGCCATCTGGTCACCCCTACTGCCCATTCTTACAAGCTCACTAGCTGTGATCAGAACAACTCCGGTTGCCTAGCCACAGGCTTCAGTCCATGTTA
Source organism: Aquarana catesbeiana (assembly GCF_042186555.1). Classification (NCBI taxonomy): domain Eukaryota; kingdom Metazoa; phylum Chordata; class Amphibia; order Anura; family Ranidae; genus Aquarana; species Aquarana catesbeiana. Next base: position 191,700,201 of record NC_133332.1, on the reverse strand, counting down.
GCTCCTGAATACCTGTTTCTGAGGTTGACAACTTCAAATTGTATATGACTACATTTATCCCGGTTTCTAATATTGCCTGTCAACTCTGTACAATACTCTGGTTCTATTCCTGGTTAGCTGCCATCCCTAGTTATCGGGAGAAAAAAGTGTTAAGAATGTCAGTTATTTCTATAATGAAAGTTTCTAAATGAAGTAGAACAAGTTTACTGACAAACAATGTAATATACAATTTTTGAATAAGCCATTTTGTGATATTAAAAATGGTCAAATAGCTTGTATGCTGCATTGACAAGATGTCAGTAGCCATAGCTAGCGATCACCGAGGTAACTGCAGGTGGATACAGACAAAGTGTGTCCAGCTTTGATCACCTGCAGTGACCACCTGTTGTTGCAGTCTATGGGCTCTGTGGCCACTGCTCCAGTAGATTCCTGCTGCTTAGATTCGCACTAGGGCAAAAGGCTCATGCGAATGCAACCTTTTAAGCTATAAAGTTATTATCAGGTCATTAGAATGAAGGCAGACCCATCCCCTTAGCAGTTAGTTTGAGAAAGGGCAATGGGAAAGACTTTAAAATTAAATTACATAAAACTATTGTAATATAATGTTTTTTTTTTTCTCTAAAAAATAGCTGCGTTACACTATTCATTTCTAAAACCTTAAAAATATTTATATCAAAAAATTGAAAGATTTAAATACAAATTTTGCAATACATTACTATTGTTATTACGCTTCAGATATCTCTATTCATATTTTAGTTAATCAATAAGGATGAGCCAAACACCCCCGGGTTCAGTTCGCACCAGAACATTCGAACGGGCAAAAAATTTGGACGAACACCATTAAAATCTATGGGACACGAACATGAAAAATTAAAAGTGCGCATTTTAAATGCTTCTATGAATGCTATTATCCTAAAAAGTGTTTGGGGACCCGGGTCCTGCCCCAGGGGACATGTATCAATGCAAAAAAAAAGTTTTAAAAACTGCAGTTTTTTTTCAGGAGCAGTGATTTTAATAATGCTTAAAGTGAAACAATAAAAATGAAATATTCCTTTAAATATTGTGTCGGGGGGTGTCCTTAGTATGCCTGTAAAGTGGCGCAGTTTTCCCGTGTTTAGAACAGTACCACAGCAAAATGACATTTCTAAAGGAAAAAAGTCATTTAAAACTGATCGCGGCTGTAATGAATTGTCGGGTCTCAGCAATATAGATAAAACTCATTGAAAAAAACGGCATGGGTTCCCCCCCCAGTCCATTACCAGGCCCTTCAGGTCTGGTATGGAAATTAAGAGGAACCCTGCGCCAAATAAAAAAAAAAGATGTGGGGTCCCCCCCAAAATCCACACCAGACCCTTCAGGTCTGGTATGGATTTTAAGGGGAACCCTGCGCCAAAATTTAAAAAATATGGCATAGGGGTCCCCCCAAAATCCATACCAGACCCTTATCCAAGCACGCAACCTGGCAGGCCGCAGGAAAAGAGGGGGGGCAAGAGAGCGCCCCCCCTCCTGAACCGTACCAGGCCACATGCCTTCAACATGGGGAAGGTGCTTTGGAGTAGCCCCCAAAGCACCTTGTCCCCATGTTGATGGGGACAAGGGCCTCATCCCCACAACCCTTGCCCAGTGGTTGCGGGGGTATGTGGGTGGGGATCTGAAAGCCCCCTTTAACAAGACCCCCAGATCCTGCCCCTCCTATGTGAATTGGTAAGGGGTGTCAAAGAAAGTGTCAAAAATAGTAAAGAAAGACAGGAGACACTTAGGGACAAGTCCTTTATTAAAAGATAAAAAAATTCAAATGTCCTGTGATGTCCATTCATCTTCTATCATGCTGCCGACGAGGCGAAAAAGAAAAAAAACGCAACAGCTCCGCCTTCATGGGAGGCTCCTGCCGAGTGACATTTCTTCTTGTTTCTTCTTGGTGACAGCTCTTATATAGCTGAGGGCAGGGCCACTCGGTGACGTAAACAGATGACCCCGCCTTCCTCTGACGTCACAAGGCATCGAGGGGGGTCAACCATTTACATCATAGGGTGGCTCCACCCCTCAGCTATATAAGGGCTGTCATCAAGAAGAAGCATCACTTGGCAGGAGCCTCCCATGGAGGGAGAGGTGTTGCTTTTTTCTTCTTTTTTTGGCTCGTCGGCGGAGTGATAGAAGATGAATGGACATCGCGGGACATTTTAATTTTTTTATCTTTTAATAAAGGACTTGTCCCTAAGTGTCTCCTGTCTTTTTTACTATTTTTGACACTTTCTTTTGTGAAATAGTAGGGGTACAATGTACCCCTTACCAATTTTCACATGGGGGGACCGGGTTCTGGGGGTCCCCTAGTTAAAAGGGGCTTCCAGATTCCGATAAGCCCCCCGCCCGCATACCCCCACAACCACCGGGCAAGGGTTGTGGGGATGAAGCCCTTGTCCCCATCAACATGGGGACAAAGTGCTTTGGGGGGCTATTCCAAAGCACCCTCCACATGTTGAGGGCATGTGGCTTGGTACGGTTCAGGAGGGGGGCGCTCTCTCGTCCGGTAAGGGTCTGGTATGGATTTTGGGGGGACTCCTACACCATTTTTTTTATTTTGGTGCAGGGTTCCCCTTAAAATCAGGTCTGGTATGGATTTTAGGGGGGACCCCTACGCCACTTTTCTTTTAACATTTTTGCTTCGGGGTTCCCCTTAATATTCATACCAGACCCAAAGGGCCTGGTAATGGACTGGGGGGACCCATGCCATTTTTTTAAGTGAGTTTTTTCTATATTGCTGAGAACCGATAATTCATTACAGCCGCAATCATTTTTAAATTACTTTTTTCCTTTAGAAATTTCATTTTGCTGTGGTACTGTTCTAAACACGGGAAAATTGCGCCACTTTACAGGCATACTATAGACACCCCCCAGGCATGATATTTAAAGGAATATTTCATTTTTATTGTTTCACTTTAAGCATTATTAAAATCACTTCTCACAAAAAAAAAACGTCCATTTTTAAAACTTTTTTTGCACTGATACATGTCCCCTGGGGCAGGACCCGGGTCCCCAAACACTTTTTATGACAATAACTTACAGAAGAAAAGTGGGTACTACTGAAGGTACTACCAAATGTCGGACTTTATAGGCCAGGAAACAATGAAGAAGGGAATATTATGAATAAATCATCACATTTATTGAAAAAATACAAAGATATACATATAATAAATGGAAAGAGTAAAAAACATCATACATATGCATTTATGTAATTTGTACAGTGAGCCCTTGTGTGTCTACGCGTTTCACCATTAGGCTTCTTCAGGACAGGACCAAGGTTCAAAGACGTAACAGATAAGAGAACAAAATCTCACTATTTTGAGTTGGAGTATATTGTTGCATATACCCACAGCCTAGAATAGGCGATGGGTTTTCAAAACTCAAAGTAATAAATAACTCTTAAATTTTGTGAACAGGGGCAGAAGTAGCCTTGACTCCGAACAAAAGTGAGGCCAGCAGAGCAATATTATACAATATGTATCAAAGCAGCAGACCCTTATTGGGATTGTGCATTGTTCATAGCTAGTAGAGCCTGAAAAGACATGCTGTGCATGAAGGATATATTAAGGAAAGCGTGTCCCTGGGCGACAGCCGAACGCTGTACAATAACTTGCATATAAGCCTTTAAATGAGCACTTTTGATTTTTCATGTTAGTGTCCCCATAGACATTAACAGTGTTCTGCGGCTTTCGAATTTGCCCCGAACACCGCATATTGTTCGTAGTTCGCCAAACGTCTGAGCAACCAAAATTCGGCCTGAACTCCTGCTTGGGCCAAACCGTTCGCCCATCCCTATTAACCACTTGCCGACCGCTGCATGCCGATATACGACGGCACAATGACAGCAGTGGGCAAATGGGCGTACCTGTACGTCCCTTTAAGAGCCAGGGATAGCAGGCACACGCCCACCGCATACAGCGTGACCATGCCCGCGGGACCCTCTCGGAGTTGCGCCCGCCAAAGGGAGGTTGGGCTGGAGCGCAATCATGGCTAGTGTGGAAAGGAGGAAGCTGTCGTCATGACAAAGCGTTTTTGGGCGTGGCCCTTTGTCAAATCATGTGACTGGGACAGAGAAGAGGTTTTAAATAGAGGGGTTGTACAGTGATACTATTACATCTTACAAGGCGTCCTCCAAGTGTTCATTTTGTTTGGAATATTTGTGTATGACTTTCCTGGCACCACTCCTGGTACTTGTTTCCTATGGAGCTGCTGGATGGATTCAAGCATATAATGACCATTTTCTACAACAAAAATCCTGTTTTGGTTTGAGCGCTGAAACAGTTTTTTTTTGTGACCAATAATCTGGTTTAATTTAGAGATATACTTCCATTCCAGTACTTGCTGCACTTTGTTTATCTTCTTGTTAGTCATTTTTAATTTTTATTATGTGTACATGGTCCCATTCCCATATACACAGTACTATTCATCCCTGCTTCATTATTATAGTTTGCCTGATTTAATCCCTCTTTTACATTAAGAGCTCCCTTGGCAATTCCTAATAATAATGATACATAAGATGAATACAAATTAAACAATTGCTAAATGGCATGTGAGTACTTTAAAAAATGCAAGTAATATATTAGTGCAACTGCAGTTCTACAAGGAAACACTAAATTTATGAACAAACAGAATCAAGGAACTTTACAAATGTAAAAAACTAAACAGGTCAGTATAGACACCCTAAAAAGAAGTGTCAGAAGGGTCGTCTTTTGGGAACCGGGAAACAAAAAGAAAAACAGGAACTGATATTTTCAATTCAAATAAAGTTTTAATGTTTACTGTGGCCAGAAATGGCCAGAAATGTCAAGGTTTAAAGTTTACACTGGCCAGAAATTAAAAAAAAAATCAGTTTGTTGCTATACACCAGGCAAAAGAAAGCCAAAGAAAACTAAAGCCCAATTTGGCTGAGATAAAATGGGTCCACATTAGTTCCTCTGAGGGGCTATAGATGGGAAGCACGTCCACATCGTGCCACCACCCCATTCGGGGTCTTAATATTATAACTATAAGGGGTTTAATAGTATAGTGTTGATGGCGTTGGTGTCGGCACAATATGAGTTCCTCCATGTGGACGTGGGGAGGAATGGCCGGATGTCAGATGGAGGAGTCTTCGCCCAGACCGAGTTCTACCAACGTCTCCAGGCTGGTGGCCTGGCATTGCCACCTGCTGCGGACAACGTTGAAGGACTCCCATTCATCTTTATTGCTGATGAGACATTTGGTCTGGGCGAGCACCTGATGAGGCCATTCCCCCAGAGGACCCTCACCCCGGAGAGGAGGGTTTTTAACTACCGGCTGGCCAGAGCCAGAAGAGTTGTTGAGAATGCCTTTGGGATAATGGCCAGCCAGTTCCACCTGTTTCTGACAGCAATACACATAGCGGACTACAAAATCAACCACATCCCACAATCCCACAAATGCCCACAATTATCTTGCCTCAGTTGGGCTTGAGGCCGGACTTCCTGCGAATTCCCTGACGGACCTGGATACTGGCCGTCCTGGCTTGTCACACCAAAGCGCCCGTGAAGTTCGGCAGAAATATGTGAATTATTTTACGGGTAGGGGGGCCATTACTATGCCAGACAATGTGTAAATATTTTTTTAATTAAAAAATATATATATATCTGATAAAATCCTGATTTATCTTTATTGCTTGTGTTTCTTTTTGGCTGTCTCCTAGTTTCTCCTAGTGCACTTGTAGTGCCAAGTGGATTTTTCTTTAGTAAATAAGCCCCATTGTCAATGTAAACACAAAATTAATTCAAGAACTTGTATTGAGCATTGAAAGAAGAAGCCACTCATTGTTGATTAGCAAACTTTTTACTCTGTGCACATTCACATTATAAAATTTTGCTGTAATTTTTTTTTTTTTTTTCTCAAGTTTTTTACAATGTTTGTTTTGTTCGAAACATGCATGTTTCTAAACATAACATACCCAACTCTGGAACTTACAAAGTTCAATGTAGAAAAACTGATGGCAATATCGGACATTATAGTGTCAAAAATGTCTTGATATGGCCTTCATCAGATGGGGCGATGTCACCCCTGTAAAAGCCAAATTTTGAAGATGCACACAATTTGGGAGTCAAAATGGGTATTTCCCTCCTGATCCCAAGCCTAATGTCAACATGTGCTATCTCCCATCATGGGGGATCAATGGACATGTTTTGGGGGTGCAACCCCTTCCTCTCACCTACTAGAGTTACGAGGAAGGGGTTGCACCCACAAAACGCGGACACTGATATCCCCTGATGGCAGATAGCACATGTTGACACACCGTGTGCATCTTCAAAATTTGGCTTTTAACCCCTTCCCGACCGGCACACGCCAATGTACGTCGGCAGAATGGCACGGCTGGGCAAATGGACTTACAGGTACGTCCATTTGAATTCGCCGCCGTGCTATTGCGTGTGCGCCGCTGGCGGCGCGCACGCCGGCCGGGAGCTCCGTGAGTCGGGTCGCGGGTCCAGCGGACTCAATCACCGGGGGATACCCGCGATCGCCTCACAGAGAGGACGAACAGGGAGATGCTGATGTAAACAAAAAATGTTTTTTTATATATTTTTGGGGGATATTTATTATAGCAAAATGTAAATAATAATGCGTTTTTTTCAAAATTGTCGCTCTTATTTTGTTTATAGCGCAAAAAATAAAAATCGCAGAGGCGATCAAATACCACCAAAAGAAAGCTCTATTTGTGGGGAAAAAAGGATGTCAATTTTGTTCGGGAGACACGTCGCACGACCGCGCAATTGTCAGTTAAAGCAACGCAGTGCCGAATCGCAAAAAACGCTCTGGTCAGGAAGGGGGTAAAATCTTCCGGGGCTGAAGCGGTTAAAATGTAAAAAAAAAGTTTTTGGAAAGTCCAACAAATGTTAAAATGGTGGCATTTTGAAGAAATTCAGATTCTCCCCAACACATCAATCATGTTCTTCATTTGTTGTTCCATAACACTGAGTTTATTCCTTATGATGTCAATTTCACCATTCCACCCCATGATGTCCTGGATTAGCCTTTGTGCACTGTCACTTGTGAAATGTTGAGCTTGCTCTTCAACAACCAGCACATCATCTAAAAATTGGAGTAAAAACATGTATTATAAATATGCAGGCATACATATATTACCTGAAGCTGGGGTGTCAGACACTCACCTGTTGTGGTGACAATCTCACCGACTTCCTCCACCTCTCCTTCCTCCAGATCCTCGGGGTGTGGTGTTGTTCTGAGTTCCCCTTCTTTCTGAGGTGGGGGGTTTCTGGTGTCCTCTGAGTGGTGTCCTCCAAGTCTTTTTTCCCCTATGAGAATGAAACAAAAGGTATACTTAGCACACAGATATTTGAGTCCAGAAATAGGAATACGAAACATTGCTGGGAAGTGGGGTACAATTGTCTGTTTTGGGCAGAGTTCCAAGCTGAAGACATGATTTTTTATCTTACGAAAGCTGGAATACTTACCTTTCTCTGACAATTTTCACACATGGAGACACCCCAAGTATCCACTGGCGCACCTGTGTGGGACATCTTAAAAAGTTTGTTCTTGTGTCCCACACTAGTACTCCTGAGTCCAGATGTTTAAACAGCTGCTGAGCATCCTCTCCTTACATTACACTGAATCAAGCTTGCATTTCATTCTAGTTACTAACACATCTAGACAGCAATGTACAAAACTTATTTTTAGACAAATAGGCATGACCAAATGTATTTAACCTGTATCTGCCCAAAACATTGTATTTAATGAGCGAACAATGTTTCCGACGACCGATTACTGTGCCCACGAACATGAAAGTCGCCATTTTAAATTGTACAACAGCTAAGAAAATCACATGGCGTAGCATGCAAGTAATAATAATAATAGGAACACAGGACAACTACTTACTTTTTAGAAGCACTCTCTTGATTCTTCTATACTGATCCTGCTCCCTCAGTTTCAGATCTGACCAGCGTTTCCTCAATTGCTCCTTGGATCGTCTAACCCCAATATTCCTGTGCAGACTCTTCACAACTTTAGTCATGATCTTGGCCTTTCTCACATTTGGGTTTAGGTACGGTCCATGCTCTCCCACCATGTTCCTCCTCAATATGTCCACCATCTCCACCATCTCTACAAAGGCCATATTTGAGGCCTTAAATCTTCTCCTCCGGGATCGGGACGTTTCTGGCTCCGGGCTTTCCTCCTCCTCGTTAGTGGAATTAACACACACCTGCTCTTTCTCCACCATGTCGCTCCTACTGCTCGCCTAAAGAGAAGGGGCTAGGAATATTCTGTAAAGAACGTCAGGGTCAGGCAACGCGGGTGGAGTTTTGCGCATGCGCAGTGTATATCAAGCTAACACGCATGTGTCGTACGTACGTTCTGTGTGCGGAGGAAGGAGGAATGAAGGCAAAATTTGAACTTGGCCCATCAGTGGCCTATACTGCTTCAAGATTGAGGCCTATATTGGGATAAGATTATGAGAGTTTAGGCTGACATTAGTGTTTTTGTCTTGTGTATTGTCTTACATCAAATATGAATTACTTTAAGGACCCAGAATTCATGGCCAGTTTCATAGACAGGTACAGGGAGATGAGGAATTTGTGGGAGGTGAAACACAGCTTATATTATAATAAACAAGCTAGGAGGTTAATGCTGGAGAAACTTCTGGAATTTGTGAAGACTCAGGTCCCCGATGCAACCATCCTGTTCTTGGAAAAGAAAATTGGGATCTTGAGGAACATGTATAAGAAGGAACATAATAGGATCCAGAAATCACTCAGATCAGGAGCAGCAGCAGCGTAAATGTATGTACCCAGGCTGGGGTACTTCAACAAACTGCGGTTTCTGGACGACCAGACTGAAGCCAGGGAATCACATTGTACCCTTCCCTGCAGCCTTCCCTCCACCTTTCCCTCAACCCCAGCAGAGGCTGACGGTGAACAACCTGGGCCTTCCTTCCTGGAAGAAGTGGATGTGCCCAGCTGGAGCCAGGTATATTATTTTTAGACCTATTTATTGTCCTAATATTAATGATGTTAACTAGATGTTATAATTGATAAATTAATGCTTTAAAACAAAGAGATTTACATATCAATAGACAGTAGTGGCCAAAAATGTTTGGGACAAGAATGAAAAATGCTGGGGTCAGAATGATAGTCTTTATTAACATTCAATTTGGAAGTCATGAGCTAAAAATTGTGTGTGATTGATGAAGCAGAAACTAAAACTATGTCCTTTTTTATACACAGGATGACCTCAGCCAGGAGGAGGGTCTGGAAAATGGCAGGCAGGAGGAGGCTGTGCCCAGTGTCAGCCAGGAGGTGGGCGGGCCCAGTGTCAGCCAGGAGGTGGGCGGGCCCAGTTTCAGCCAGGAGGTGGGCGGGCCCAGTTTCAGCCAGGAGGTGGGCAGGCCCAGTGTCGGCCAGGAGGTGGCTGGGCCCAGTAGGAGCCTCACCCAATCCTAGGTGCCTCCCCTCCGCCTTACAACAAAAAGGCCCAGGAAGGGGACGATCACGGAGGAGGCAGCACTGGGACTCATTAGGGAAGCAAGTGATGTCCTCAGAAGCCCCCCCGATGCTGAAGAGGCCTATGACTGCTATCTAGCCACTAGATTGATGAAATTGGAGGAGGGCCAATGCCTCCTCTGTGGGGGAATTTTTGGTGAGGCCCTTCAGAAGGGGTTGAGGGGCCAACTGATTGAGAACAGCCACGTATATGAGCTCGCCCATCCTCCTCCTCCTCCTCCTGCCACAAGTCCACCACCAGAGCCACAGCCTCCAAGGAAGCCTGCAGGGAAGGCTGCAGGGAAGGGTGCAGGGAAGCCTGGAGGGAAGGCTGCATTGAAGAGAAGAAAGTGATGGCCTGAGTTCAGTCTGATCTGACAGAAGACACAGGCTGGTGTAGTACCACAGCCTGGGGACATATATGTCATCTGCTGCTGGTCCTGATCTCTGGGAGTCCTGGACCAGATTGGGCTCCAAATTATATGGACTCCTCAAGATAACAATTTTTTTCCCACAGACTTGATGTGTGCCCTGGGGGCCAAAAGGCTTCGTAAATTCCAAAAGTTTCTCCAGCGTTGCCTTCCTCTTTATTTTGTTACCCAGAATAAATAGAAATTTTATTTTCTGAAAATACTTGCCTACAGTATCTCACAAAAGTGAGTACACCACTCACATTTTTGTAAATATTTTATTATATCTTTTCGTGTGACAACAATGCAGAAATGACACTTTGCTACAATGTACAGTAGTAAGTGTACAGCTTGTATAACAGTGTAAATTTGTTGTCCCCTCAAAATAACTCAACACACAGCCATTAATGTCTAAACCGCTGGCAATAAAAGTGAGTACACCCCTAAGTGAAAATGTCCAAATTGGTTCCAAAGTGTCAATATTTTGTGCAGCCACCATTATTTTACAGAACTGCCTTAACCCTCTTGGACATGGAGTTCACCAGAGCTTCACAGGTTGCCACTGGAGTCCTCTTCCACTCCTCCATGACGACATCACGGAGCGGGTGGATATTAGAGGCCTTGCGCTCCTCCACCTTCCGTTTGAGGATGCCCCACAGATGCTCAATAGGGTTTAGGTCTGGAGACATGCTTGGCCAGTCCATCACCTTTACCCTCAGCTTCTTTAGCAAGGCAGTCGTTGTCTTGGAGTTGTGTTTGGGGTCATTATCATGTTGGAATACTGCCCTGCGGCCCAGTCTCTGAAGGGTGGGGATCATGGTCTGCTTCAGTATGTCACAGAACATGTTGGAATTCATGTTTCCCTCAATGAACTGTAGCTCCCCAGTGCCGGCAGCACTCATGCAGCCTCAGGACATGTCACTCCCACCACCATGCTTGACTGTAGACAAGACACACTTGTCTTTGTACTCCTCACCTGGTTGCCGCCACAAACGCTTGACACCATTTGAACCAAATAAGTTTATCTTGATCTCATCAGACCACAGGACATGGTTCCAGTAATCCATGTACTTAGTCTGCTTGTCTTCAGTAAACTGTTTGCGGGTTTTCTTGTGCATCATCTTTAAAAGAAGCTTCCTTCTGGGACTACGGCCATGCAGACCAATTTGATGCAGTGTGCAGCGTATGGTCTGAGCACTGACAGGCTGACCCCCCTACCCCTTCAACTTCTGCAGGAATGCTGGCAGCACTCATATGTCTATTTCCTAAATACAACCTCTGGATATGACACTAAGCACACGCACTCAACTTCTTTGGTCGACCATGGCGAGGCCTTTTCTGAGTGGAGTCTGTCCTGTTAAACCGCTGTATGGTTTTGGCCACCATGCTGCAGCTCAGTTTCAGGGTCTTGGCAATCTTCTTATAGCCTAGGCCATCTTTATGTAGAGCAACAATTCTTTTTTTCAGATCCTCAGAGAGTTCTTTGCCATGAGGTGCCATGTTGAACTTCCAGTGACCAGTATGAGAGAGTGATAGCGATAACACCAAAATGAACACACCTGCTGCCCATTCACACCTGAGACCTTGTAACACTAAGAAGTCACATGACACCAGGGAGGGAAAATGACTAGTTGGGCCCAATTTGGACATTTTCACTTAGGCGTGTACTCACTTTTTTTGCCAGCGGTTTCGACATTAATGGCTTTGTGTTGAGTTATTTTGAGGGGACAGCAAATTTACACTGTTTTATACAAGCTGTACACTCACTAATTTACATTGTAGCAAAGTGTAATTTGTTCAGTGTTGTCACATGAAAAGATATAATAAAATATTTACAAAAATGTGAGGGGTGTACTCACTTTTGTGAGGTACTGTATGTGTTTTTCTAAAAATAGGACAGTTTGTGAGTAGGCAGGTACATTTCAAAAATACAATGTCAAATTAACAAGGGACTTCAACCAGGCTCCTTGAGTTTAAAAATACAAGATAATAATGTTATTGTGGTAACTTGAAACAAAAAAAAAAAAAAAAAATTTTGGAGATCACTAGAAAATATTTTTTTCAATAATCCAAAAAAAGGAGCTCTTGATGAAAGAAAAAATAATAAAAAAAGATGACTATAAAAAATAATTCTAAACATTACTATGGAGATCTGACTTTAAAAAAATAAAAGATTAGTCATGAGATCACGAGAAATAATAAAGAAATAAGTTTGTGAGAACTCTGTGTGAATATCAGCAGCAAAACAAATTCATTATTCTAGCATTATAAAGCACAAAAGAATGCGCTGCATTAAAAGATCACAGAATTTGCAGCGTGAGGAATGAGCTATCTGCATTACGAACGCTAGTTTTACCAGACCGAGCGCTTCCGTCTCGTACTTGCTTCAGAGCATGCGTCGTTTTTGGTGCGTCGGAACAGCATACAGACGAGCGTTTTTTCAGATAGCAATTCGTTCCGTCGGAAAAATATAGAACAGCTTCTCTATCTAAGTCCGTCTGAATTTTCGACGGAAAAAGTCAGATGGGGCATACACACGGTTGGAATATATGATGAAAAGCTCCCATCGGACTTTTTCTGACGGACATTCCACTCGTGTATACGCGGCATAAGATTAAATAGCTGTCCAAAATACCAAGTCATTGACTCTGATTTAAAGCACCTGTGCGAGGTAAAGGAAAACCTGAAAACATGGCCTTTTGGGAGTACTTGAGGACCGAGGTTGAGAACCACTGCTCTATGTAATGAACTACCTTACGACAATTTTCAGGTAAATGTGCATGATCCTTTTTTCAATAAGGAAAATCACAATAGTTTAAAATATTTAAACTGGTCCTGTCATTTGTATACAAATTCACCAGCAGCTTCCCCTATACAAGGATAAGTTCTATACTTATCAGTCTAGAGGGAAGCAAATTAATTCTTTAATCTGGATAGTATATAATAAATGTAGCGCTATGTGTAAAATTATAATTTTACACATAGCGCTACATTTATTATTTACTATCCATTTTGAAATTAGTGTGGTGTACCACTTGGAATGTTTAGCAGTTGTGCACGTTTATTATTAGGTTATCTTATTTAAACATCACAATATTACTTACTTGTGGCACTGATTGTTTCATCTTATAATTCTTTAATCTAGTTCAGAGTTCCTGGTGTCACTGCTATACAAAATTTCAGCAAAGCAAGTCCCCACGGGTCCTGTGGTTCCTCCTGCCAACCCCTATGTCACTATTATGTTCTATATCAGTGATGGCGAACCTTGGCACCCAGATGTTATGGAACTACATTTCCCACGATGTTCAACTACACTGCAGAGTGCATGCGCATCATGGGAAATGTAGTTCCAAAACATCTGGGGTGCCAAGGTTCGCCATCACTGCTCTATATTGTTTCCTAAATTTTGCCTTACTTACAACTGATCTCCGAACTCTGTCTCATCTTTTCCTGATTTTTGAACTCTCATTTGAACTGTCATTTACTACTGACGCCTGTCCTCTGCCCTGCTGACCCCTGTCGTCCACCCTACTGAACCATGTTCACTACCCTACAAATTGCTGACCCTATCCTCTACCCTACTGACCCCCTGTACACTGCCCTGATGACCTCCCATCCTCTGCCCCCTGACATTTTTTCTGCACCCCACATTAGTAAGGCTAGATCCAGCCCCGTTCCAGTTGTCCAAAGTGGAAATTACTGGCTGTTTGTCAAAATATATCAACCAAACTATCTTCCATGGGGCATGGAAGTCATATACCACCCATGTGCCACTTACATTAAAGAGGAACTGCAGATCACATAATTTGTAATAAAAACATCTTTGCCATTCTGAAGCTTCACTCCAACAACTTTGCATATTATTTTATATATAACGTGATTCTGTACTTGCCAAATATGCTGCAGAATTCTCCCTCCACTGAATCTGGCTGCATCCATTTTAACTGTGGGCAGCTGAAGCTGCTGCCTGTTCTCTTCCTGGATTTACACAGACACACAGAGGCACACCTCCAGCTCTGCAGCTTTCATTGGCCCTCTTATGACTCATCCCCCCTCCCTTACTGGCAAACTCTCATGAGAGAGAGTGCTGTGCATGATGTCATAAGCCTAGGCTAATGACCAGACAAGAAAGAGGAAGTGGGCTGTATAAGGTAGCTACTTACCTTTTACTATCCAAAGGTAAAACAAGGGCAAAAGGTTTAATAGATGGAAAGTTGAAAAAATGACTGAGGGTCCGCTTTAAAGTCTCCTGCTATATAAAGCCAACAGCACATGAGCCATTTTTAGTACTGATTGTTTCTGTGAAGATGAAATTATTGCATGGTGTCCACTTTAAAGGCAAACACCTTTGCAAGGTGACAACTCAGGTCTTACATGGTATGCATGGATTAAAATGCCCTGGTAAGGCAGATGGCCACTCATTATGCAAGTAGGTTCTTGAACCACTGGATCATTCTGAGATGTGGTCACCAGGACCCGTGGTGTAATTGTAACGACTGGTGAAATGGAAATTTTAAGTGGTGGCTCTTTCTTCTTGGTCTTCCTGTCCCTCTTTTGGATTTAGGACAACATGGGACAAATAATCTGCTACGTGGTTTAACTTCCCTGGTTTATAGTGAATGTTAAAGTTGTACTGAAACAGCATGTCCGACTATCTGTGTACACGAAGAGGACAATGGCCAGACCTTGACACTGACAGCATGGACGTTAGGGCTTGGTGTTCAGTTCTTGAAGTAGACTTTCTACCATAGGGAACGTGGTGCATTCACATGTCCATATACAGACCAATACCCACGCTCTCCTCCAGAATATACTTCCTCAGCTGGGGAAAGAGTTTGAGAAGCAAAAGTGACGGGATGTTCCTCTCACTGGTGAATTTGTGATAAAACTGCACTTAAAACAACAATAGAAGCACAACAAGAAACAAACAATGGTGCATTTGGTGAAAAATGGGCAAGTGTTGGTCGCAGATGCTATGCCATGTTTCAAGGCACAGAGAGCCTCAGAGCAGGCTTGTGTCAACTGCCTTACTGCATACTTTTTGAGCAAGGCACACTAACCTTAAATAATAGTTTGTGAGCCCCAGAAATTAAGTAAGTTTTCCTTTTTCTTTTGGCTCAGGGTTTTATGTATAGCATCAGTTTTGAATTGTATAGGTTGTATACCCAGTGATGAGAATCTTTGGCCTACAAAGCCTTCTATCAGTCTGTGAAAAACTTGACAAATCATCCAAGTAAATTGTTACACCAGGTATTCCTGCTAAAACAGTGACTATTATTTTTTGGAAATAGCTCGGAGCCATGCACAGTTCATAAGGCATGCATTTAAAGGTGAAAAGTCCTAGATGTGTAATAAAGGCTGTTGGGTCCCTGGCCTGCAATGCAAGTGGGATTTGTAAATAGCCTTCATGGAGGTTTGGTTTATTGAAGATTTTTGACCCATGGCATTGGAAAATGAAATCCTCTGTACAGTAGTAGGCAGTATGTAACAGTCCAGTATTATGGCTTTGTTTACCAGACAAAGGTCAACACAAAGTTGAATTTGTATTCCTTTCTTGTTGGTTGTGACTAGGTTGGAAGCCCATGGAGAGGAATCAATAGGTTCTATAAGATCCTCTTGCAGAAATTTTTGCAGTTCCTCCTTGACTGTGGTCTACTAGGGGGGCCTGCGCAGGGACTGCTTCACTGGAGCTGAAGGTTTAGCACTAAATTATTAGAAAATTTGTGGATGTGACTTAGTCCATTAAAGGCTTGCGAGTATCTTTCTTTCCAAACACTGTCAATCAGGTATGTTTGAGTATTTAAACTGAACTTTAAATCCTAGTGCTTGAAAAAAGTCTACCCCTAATAGGTTCATTCCACTTTCAGTGACATAAAATGCAAAACTACCCAAATGCTTGTTTTGGTGACAGGTAATGTTACCTTTACCCAGCAATGAAGTGTGGGTATTACTATAGCCTATTAGGGTAGTTAGTGTCACCTGGAGTGGGTAATGACAAAATTGGGCATTGTCAGTTGCTGCCTTCAAAACGGAAACGTTTGCTTCTGTGTCTAACAACAGCGGAATTTTAACGTTAGCGATTACACAGTGAGAGAGTTTAAAATTTTTCTGATTTCTTCCAGTTTCATAAATATGCAGGCCATCAGGCCCATGATCCACCTGCTTATTACCAATGTACTTGTGGTGGAACGGCAACATTTAGCAAAGTGGTTAAGCGTGTTACAGCAAATGCAGCAGGGCACAGTTTCGTGCCTCCCTTACGGCAGTTACCTCTACAGTTAAAAAATTGCATGTTTGGTGTGCTGTCAGTCAGTTTTTGTACTTAACAGAAGCTTCATTACCATTCATGACACACAGCATACTAATAGCTTCCTTCACAGCAATTTCCATCTGGTTCCCCAAATCCACATCTCTTAGTAAAGTAAGTGTATCTGGCTCCAAAAGCAGCTGTTCCCTCAGTTTTGAGCTTGTAGTCTTTTCAATGAGCTGGTCTCTAATCATTTCATCATGCAAAAATCCAAACCTGCAGGGTGCTGCTAACTGCCCCAGCTCAACAACATAGTTGATTCTCCCTTGACCTGACAGCATTTGTGAAAATTAATTCTAGCAAATAAAGCATTTGTGGCAGGTTTAAAATACTGTTCTAGGGCTTGTACCATAGCTGTGTATGAAGAATCTGCTCTCAAAGTTAAGAAAATCCTATAGTTTTCGGAATCTAAAATATCTTAGGTGAGGCCCCATCCAGGCTAGATGCTAGTAAGTAGATTGCTAAATGGTCTGCAGGGGCTTTGTATGTAAGACATTTACGTATTTTTATGCTTTTAAAGATACAGGCAGTCCCCAGGTTACAAGTAAGATAGGGTCTGTAGGTTTGTTCTTAAGTTGAATTTGAAAAATCCTACAATCTCGTGGAAAAATCCTGAAGTCTTGAAGTAATGGACTCTGCAATAAACATATGTGAAAGAAATCAATGCCACCCTATAAATATTGTGCCATTACTTACAATATATAACATGTGATATATGGATGATCTATAGATAAACACCAAAGTGCATATGTAAACGACAAATCAAAAAACATTATATATGTGTATCACAAGTGCCTATGTTCAAAAATAAAAATCCATATATTTTCAATCCCAGGATTAATCAAAAAGCAAAAACTTGATCCAAAAAATCATGCAATCAAACACCCGATGTGCTCTTCCACCATAAGGCCCCTTTCACACATACATTTCATCAGTTCAGTCACATCAAAACAGATGAAGTATTCATCCGTTTTTCATCCGTTTTTCATCCGTGCTCATCAGTTTTTCATTAATTTTTTCATCCGTTTTTTACAAAGAAAAAGTGACTGAACTAAACTTCAAACACTGCATTTAGCTGGTTGCTAAGGAGGGGCCAGGAAGGATTCGGATCCCCCCATGCCAAAATGCCATGGGGTCCCCCCAAAATCCATACCAGACCCTTATCCGAGCATGCAACCCGGCAGGTTGGGAAAGGGATGAGCGAGCGCCTCCCTCCTGAACCATACCAGGCCACATGTCCTCAATACGGGGGTGGGTGCTTTTATGGGGACAAGGGCCTCTTCCCGACAACCCTGGCCGGTGGTTATCGGGGTCTGTGGGCGGGGGGCTTATTGGAATCTGGAAGCCCCCTTTAACAAGGGCCACCCCCCATGTGAATGGGTATTGTGTACATCGTACCCCTACCCATTCACCCCAAAAAGCAGTGAAATGTCCTTTATTAAAAAAATAGCTCTGAGCTGTCTTCTCCCTGAGCCATCTTCTCCCAGGGCCATCTTCTCCCTGAGCCATCTTCTCCCTATGTGTCCTATACCCGCCGCCGTCTTCTCCCACCACCATCTTCTCCTGGAGCTGTCTTCTCCCATGCCGCTGTCATCTTCCTCACCGCTGGTTACCTGCTAAAAGCAAAAAATCTGCTCTTTTCCTGAGGCTGTCTTCTTCTGTTGTGTTGTTCCCCGCTGTCTGACGTCTCTTATATAGTCATGAGGCGTGGCCATCTGATGACATCACCCGGAGAGCCGGCCCCTCATAATTATAAACCAGCAGAAGCACATCTGCTGGTTTATAATTTAACCAGCCACAGCCTTTGATGAGTCACTTTAGGACTTATGGTGAAGGGGCACATCGGGTGTTTGATTATATCATTTTGTGGATCATGTTTTTGCTTTTTGATTTGTCCTGGGATTGAAAATATGGATTTTGATTTTTGAACATATGAGTTTGAGTATAAGGATTCAAATTTCTGAACACTTCCACTTTATTCAGCATGAGCTATTTTTTGGGGGGGATTGAGAATACATTTTATATATGCACTTCATTTATGAATTATATATTTTTCTTATGAACAACAATTTTTTTTGCACAAAAAACTCCTTTTTTGACTGCACAGAAAAATTGTGGTAATACACATATATATTGTTTTTTGTTTTGTCGTTTACATTTGCACTTTAGTGTTTATAAATACAGTAGATCACCCATATATCACGTTAGACGAATATTGTAAGTAATGGCACAATATTTATATGGTGGCATTGATTTGTTTCACATATGTGTATTGCAGGGAGTCCATTACCACAAGAATGCAAGATTTTCCCACGAGATTGTAGGATTTTTCAGATTTGTGCCGCTTGCTTCCCCTTCTTTGGTTATTAACTAGTGATTCACTAGTATTGAGTGGCAGTATTGATAAAATCCACAATTATCCATTGATTTCTTTGGCGCTGATTCTTTTTTCGTTTCATGTCTTAAGATAAATTTGTATGTAAGTCGGAACAGATACATTTTTCTAAGTGTAACTCCAGCCAAAAAAAATATTTTTATGTTTTTTGGATAGCATAGGGGCGGGTTAACACACCTGTAATGTTTTTTTTGCTGTCAGTGTCCCTGTTCAGTAGATTTCACCTCACTTTCTGTCTCTGTGACAATTAGATTTTTTAAATTTTGGGTTGTCGTGGAAACAAGGATTGGTGATAGAGCCTCAGTGGAGATCTTTTTCCCATTGCAATTTTTACAGGAGTGAATTTCCCTTCCTAGAGGTAGATTTCCTCTCACTTCCTGTTGTCACCCTTCGTTTGTAAGTATGAGTCGTTTGTAAGTCAGATGTTAGTAACTCGGGGACTGCCTGTTCATGAATTTACAATAAATGCTATCAAAGAATTCTCTCTGGCTCCCGGTGAGTTTTATTTACTCCAGCTTACATCTACTAAGGAGGCTTTATGAAGCGTACATCGGGCTGAGATCTACCTACTCACAGTGGATTTTTGTCATAATCACACACGCGTGTTTGCTGCTGTAAGGGCAGCCATCGCATCTGGTAAGTGTCGAACTGATGGGGAGGTGATGGCTGACCACTGAACACTCTTCCATAAGGATTGTTTTTTCACGTGTGAAGGCTCTGTATTTCTTGAACTATTGCACATATTGATATATGGACTTGAAAGTTTACTTCACATATTACACTGGCGCTGCACATTTTTTATGTATATGTTGATTTAAGTTTGAGTATACTGGTTATTTGTGAAAGATGCCAGCAAGATTATTTTACAGCGCAGAAAGTTATTATTTTTTTATTTTCATTTACAGAGATGCCTGGGCACTGTCGGGTTGCCTGGATGCTGCAAAAATTTCTCTGGAGGCTGCACACAAGGTTCAAGTGTCCTTGTTACCATTGTTGTGTCTCGGCATTGCAGAGGGACTGTTAACAGGTCACCATCTATATTAATCATACAGACTTCTGGCTCCAACTCCTTTTACACTTTCTTAAAGCTCTTAAAGCAGAAATGCCATAACATTTTCTTAAACTGGCAATACGCAGGACTTACAAATGCACAACACCCCATTTGTACTAAAAACAGTTGCATAAATTTGCAATTATACAGTATGTGGAAGCCATACTGCCTCATCAAGACCGCTTTCACGTGGACTTAATCTAATCTAGCTCCTTTCCTGGAACATACACAGATTAAAGACAGGTATTGTCTTTCATGTGTTTGCCCTTCCATGTGCTCCTTGCTTTGAAGGCCAGTTATAGGTGGGGGCAGGAGCCATTTATTTGTTACTGGTGTAAAATATGACGTACGGGGACACACTGTACACCTTTGCTGCCACTGTGCTCTTGCTGGGTGTCCAGTGTGCTCCTGTTCCTTTAAGGGGGATTGGGCTGCCTCCAGGCCCACCTGCCCCTCATCTATCCATTTAATGCATGTGCTTCCATTGTGGAGACGCTTATAAATTCAGTAGCGTTAGGACTGCAAGCATACACAAGTATCAATGGAAAGGTTTGGGACTTTGAGTGAGGCATGGGGTAATACCTCCATCCCAGATTCAAAGAAACAAGAAAGGGCAGTGGGACTTTAAATGAGACAGTTGACAGATTGGGGTTGAAATAACAGTGCAATATGGGGGGCAGGAGGCGGAGCCTAGCAGAGCAGACATGCATTGTTAGAGCTCCACACCGCTGAGGAGAGAAGAGAAGGACAAAGCGGAGCCTGCAGGCTCAAAAGGTATCCATTTGAACCTTTTTGCCCCAGGGAACAAACTGTGAAAGTTTGGGCAGGAAATATGGTACTGGGAGGAAACCGTGGCAGAAATAAAAATCACCTCACAAAGAGCTCACAGGCACTCACTGCAGCTGAAGCAGCTCCAGTCACCTCACAATATACAGCATCAGGGCGCTCTCACAGACAGAAAATGTCACAGCAAGACTCTCCATTTGAGTCAGATACAGAACAAATCCTCTCACAAACTTCTCCACAAGCCTCCTCAGTATCCCCAGTAATATTATTACAATTTGAAAAGATGCTTCATAAGGCTTTAAAACAAACCTCAGACCAAATAACAAAAAGCCTAACCAAAGAAATAAGAGAGCTGGGAAACCGCACCGCAGCCTTAGAAATAAAAATGGATGAAATTGAAATTACAACCCAAGAAAATATAACAGAATTGGAACAATTAAAAAAAGAGAATTTAATACTTCAAACTAAGCTCGAAGATTACGAAAATAGAGCCAGACATTCAAACTTGCGCATAAGGGGAATACCTGAAACTGTGACAGACCTGCAATCTACTATTACTGCTCTATTACAAGAACTAAAGCCAGATATCCCTGTTGAACGTTTAGAACTGGACAGAGTACACAGAGCCCTCACAGCCAAAAAGAAAGATGGACCCCCACGTGATATAATCACAAAATTTCATTATTACAGAACGAAAGAACAAATACTAATTGCTGCAAGAGAAAAAAAGGAACTTAATTTTCAAGGACACAATTATCAAATTTTTGCTGACCTATCCCAACTTACTATTACTAAAAGACGATCCATGAAACCCCAACTAATGGAACTGCAACGCCACAACATTATGTATCAATGGGGCTTCCCCTTTTCAGTCAGATTTAACTACCAAGGTACAATTTACAGAAGCAGATCAGCAGATGAACTACAACAAACCCTTTTAAAATTAAATCTGACAGAACCCACAAGCAGCAACACTCCCACACCCAGAAGAATGGCATCATCTTCACCTTCAGGCAGCACCCAGAAAATTTCAGAACAAAATGGGAATCATCATTCTCACAAAAGAGGCCGTTATGCCACATCATCCATGGACCAAGAAGATTCAATGGACTGACATCCTAATTCCTGATATCTCTTCATTTATTATACTAAGAGATGGTTCTCTATAAAAAACCTATATTTATAACTGAATGTAACTGCATTCTGATAGTCACACACTGTGTGGGATCATGTTACATTCCAGTTATATTTCTTATTACTTCTGATTCATATAGCCTTAGAATATATAAGTGAAATAAGGAAATTCATGTTCAGTTATATATTATCAGGTAATAACAATAGATTTATTACTTTTTAGGACAAATATGTTCAATAATCCAGAAGTAATGGAAGCTTTTTCTTTCTTTTCTTAAACAAATATATTATTACCTAACTAATTCCTAGAATTATGTTTTTGTTTATTCTAATCTGAAGCAATACAACCTCAATTTTATGAGTTAACATATCTAAACAGTTACATATGAATAAAATATGTAATTGTTTACTCTAAAAGGGTTAAAATCCCAAAATAATTCAACCTATCTTCATCAATACCAAAGTTATTAACAGTACCTTTCTAACTGAATTATTTAGCCTAGGGCAAGACTAACCATATACAACCACCCTGGAATAAATAATTTCAACAAAAACTATATTCTGCACTCCAATTAATGAAACATAATTTTGATGTCTTTTGACATAGCACTTCTCTCCTGTAAGCGGAAGATCCGTGTACCCCCATTAGCCCTCCTCATTCTCCCAACCATATTATGTGGGAGTGTGACGAAGGCACTTATTCCCCTGAGAGAGATATTTATTCTCTTTCACGGGTAAATTGTGATTACTTGCAAAAAATAATTTATACAATGTATCATCTAATCTCATATGTTTTTTGTTTACTCTTTACTCCAGAATTCACTGGTTTCTTTTCTATCTATTCATCTCTTCAGTCCACACAGGTTGATCTGCGCAGTCAGCTCTGCATAACAAAAAGTAAGTCAAAACTATTTGATCTATTGCCATGGCACCACTGAATATACTTTCCCTGAATGTTCAGGGAATAAATGTCCCTCAAAAAAGGACCAAAGCCTTCCGTACTTTCCATAACAAGAAGGCTCACATAGTATGCCTCCAAGAAACACACTTCACCAAAGATTCTACTCCAAAATATATTTCTCCTTTTTATCAACAAATTTACACGGCGTCTGCCTGTACCAAGCAAAGGGGAACTCTAATTGCATTTCACCGATCCACACCATTCACCTTATCATCAGAAATTAAAGACCCAGAAGGTAGATACCTGATACTCATGGGTTATATAATGGATACAGCAATCACGGTGATTTCCTACTACGCTCCTAACAAACAACCTACACCATTCCTCTCACATATATTACAAGTGATTAATACACACAAAATAGGAACAGTGATAATGTGTGGGGATTCGAACCAGGTCCTCCTCCCATTTCTAGATAAATCACCTTTTACACCATCCAAAATAACCTCTAGATTACCTTTTTCTCAACTTCTTTCCAAATACAATCTGGTAGATTCATGGAGAGAAAGTAACCCAATGAAAAAGAAATTCACTTATTTCTCGCAGCCTCATCAAACCTTCACCAGAATAGATCATATTTTTCTAACAATAGGAATGATACCAGAAATTATTGCATCAGGTATAATTCCGATTCCGTGGTCTGACCATAATGCAGTATACACTACTATAGCCTCAGCCATACCAAAAGCGCATGACCTAACGTGGTACTTACCGGACATAATGCTCAAACACCCACTACATCAGATGGCCATTGAACAAGCTTTAAAGGAATACATATCAATTAATAATACAACAGACATCTCCCCAATAACACTGTGGGAAGCTCATAAGCCTGTCTTGTGTGGTACAATACAAAGACAAATGGCACTATTTAAACGGGAACGCAAAAATCTAGCAAAAAAACTAGAACTCAGTTTTAATGCAGCCTACATATCATTTCAAGATAATCCATCTCAGAGTACAAAATCTCATCTGGAAAAATCTAGATTGGAATACGATCTATTTCTCACTGAGTCAGTTGATCAATCCCTCAAATGCTCCAAACACAATTTCTACATGAATACAAACAAACCAGGTACATATTTGGCTCGGGCATTAAATTCAACTAACAAATCTTTCAAACCAATACGTTTGAAATTATCAAAAAATGTTTACACTTGTAATCCAGTTAAAATAGTCCATAAATTTCACTCACATCTCGCAACTTTATACAAGACAAACAATGAATTTAATCCTACAGAGGCTGAATCCTTCTTCTCAAAAATAACCTTACCTGAGTTATCTCAGAATCAAAAAAGCAGTTTGGATGAGCCTATAACTATAGATGAAGTTGCTAACGCCATAAAAGACCTAAAACTTAACAAAAGACCAGGCCCAGACGGCTACTCGGCTTTATACTATAAAACATTCTCAGAAATACTCTCTCCCATTCTCACTGAAACTTTTAACAAACTTCTAGATGGACATTCTTTTCGGCAAGAAACACTAATGGCAATTGTTTGTATGATCCCAAAACCCCTTTCTGATGATACTTCCTGTGTGAATTATCGGCCTATCTCTCTGTTAAACCTCGATATTAAATTATTAGCAAAAATAATAGCAAAACGCCTCAATAGCATTATAGGAAAATTAATACATAGAGATCAAGTAGGCTTCATGCCAAATAGACAGGCAGGCGATAATATACGCAGGGCAGTGTTATTGGCACATATTGCTAAAAAACGGAAAATCCCTTTATGTTTTCTATCTCTCGATATTAAGAGGGCATTTGACACAGTATCCTGGCAATATATGCAATATTCATTACAAAAATGGGGTTTTGGACCCCACTTTTTAACATGGATCAAAGCATTATATAATAAACCCAAAGCCTATATAAAATATGCTGGATACAAATCTGAAGCCTTTAATATCGAAAGAGGTACCCGACAGGGTTGCCCATTATCTCCCTTATTATTTGCCCTTATACTCGAACCCATGGCCCAATACATCAGAACAAACCAAACTATAACTGGCATTGAAGTAGGAGGTATTACACACAAATTATGTATATTTGCAGACGATATATTACTTTTTGTATCATCACCACAGGTCTCTGGTCCTAACTTAATACCAGCTCTTGATGGATTTGCAGCCCTATCCGGCCTTATGATTAATCCTAAGAAATGCCTAGTGCTTAATATTTCACTCACAAACATGGAATTGATCCCGGCTAGGGCTGCACTCCCATTCACATGGGCAGAAAAATCAATCCCATATCTTGGAATTCATTTAACAGCATCTCATTCTGACTTATTCTCAACCAATTATCCTCCTGTATTAAGACAGATCACAAATCTAATAAAACAATGGTCGCAACTTCCTTTATCCTGGATAGGGAAGATTGATGCAATCAAAAT
Organism: Aquarana catesbeiana; assembly: GCF_042186555.1. NCBI lineage: Eukaryota > Metazoa > Chordata > Amphibia > Anura > Ranidae > Aquarana > Aquarana catesbeiana. The sequence goes on along the minus strand of NC_133332.1, from coordinate 191,675,261 downwards.
GACTATTCTACCCAAATTGCTTTATCTATTCAGAGTCCTCCCTATTCCAATTCCTTCCTATTTTTTGAGAATAGTACAAAAAAGAGCAACTTCGTTTATATGGGGCTCTTCTAAACCACGTATACCTATACACACACTACATCTTCCCAAAAATAAAGGAGGCCTGGGATACCCTAATTTTACTAACTACTACAGAGCAGCACATTTGGCCAGTCTGTCCAAATACCATGCAAAACAGGAAATCCCATTATGGGTATTTATAGAGGCTTCAGAAAATGACCCTCTATTAATATCAAACTTATTATGGCTTGATCCTAAAGACCGCTTTAAAATTCATAATCCCATAACTAAACACTTCTTATCTCTCTGGGATAAACTAAAAACCAAATATCAGTTACAATCTCCACACAATCCTCTCCTTTCTTTTATCAGAAATCTGGCCTTTTATCCGGCATGGATCTACCCAAATTCTTTTAAAGCTTGGACAACATCAGGCATTCAGACACTAAATGACTTCATAGCATCTAAATCATTCCTTTCATTCCCATCGCTTAGAGAAAAATATGATCTACCAAACTCTGAGCTATTTAGATATCTCCAAATCAAAAATTTCTATACACCATTCCTAAAGGGGGATACACCATTATCCCAATTATCCATTTTTGAATCAATCTGTACAAAAGATCCATTTGCTAAAGGTACAATTTCATCACTTTATAATCAATTATATGGAGTAGCAAATCTTAATAGACCCTCTTACGTTCAGAGGTGGGAGGAGGACCTGGGACGAACTTTAGAAGACACGGACTGGTCTAACATATGGCTCACATCTAAGTCATCTTTACCCAACATCTTAGCACTGGAGACAAATTATAAAGTCCTAACTCGCTGGTACCTTGTACCCGCTAGAGTGGCAAAATATTCACCTAATACCTCAGCTCTTTGTTTTCGAGGATGCCCAGAAATAGGCACATATTTACACATATGGTGGACGTGCCCAGTAATCCAAACCTTCTGGAAGGAAGTCTTCGTGATTGCATCTAAAATATTTAAAAAAATAATACAACCAGATCCATATTTAACTTTACTTAATCTAAAACCGGAATGGTTAACACTCTCTCAATTCAAACTTATGATCCAACTAATAACGGCTGCAAAACAAACAGTGGCCAAGGCATGGAAATCTCCTACATTGGTACTAGCAGAAACAATTCACAGAATGAATAATACAATGTCCCATGCTAAGATGGTAGCCATCGATCAAAATCAAATTCCAAAATTTGAAAAACTTTGGCATCCTTGGATAAAACAACAGTTCCTGTCAAACTTCAGTGACTCTGTCCTGTTGCCATGGTAACAGATTAAATGACTTACAGAGACACCCATTCTAAGGCTTCAAAGAGAACTAAAAAGAATAATAAACTGACGAGCGGGACAACCTTGTGGACCATACCTCTACCTTTCAACCCTTTTTCTTCTTTCTCTTTCCTTTTCTCCACCTTACGATTAAAGCTCATTATCAGAATTTATTTGACCTATATACACTCTACTTGTAAACAATATGTATAGTAGGTATAAATCATTTAAATACCTACAAAAGTAACTAAGGAAATTATATATATCTTTAATTTAGGTTTACGTGAACCCAATGTTTAATATTTGAAATTTCTTGATATTTACCTATATAAACCCTACTGTAAAACAATGAGCTTACTTTATAGATCCTTGTAAACTTACTTTATGTATCTTTATAACATTGTATACTCAATAAACTTCTTTTGACAAGGAAATAACAGTGCAATTTATTGCGTATGATTCGTACCAACATGTATTGCATGTGAAAGGTTACCTGTGCCTGTGCACTGAGCATATCCTATATACATACATGCATAAAACCAAAAGGCAGTACAACATTCCAGTAATAAATAGCTAAACAACATACATCATATAAAGGTAGTACATATTGAGACTGGGAACCACATAACATCATGATGTAAAAAATAAGTCTAAAAATTGATGCATAAATAATTCATGATTCATAAGAGTAGAATCCTAAAGAGCGCACAGTGGCTGCATCCATCATGCCCGACGCGTTTCTGTGAAATACACTTCTTCAGGGGCGGATGCTCTAGGATTTCTGTAATAACAAAATATAATGGACATCAGAAAATAGGCTAGATAGTAGCCAGAAAGGACAACACACCAATTTCTGGATATTGACATACGTGGCCAAGCTGTGGTGAGGTACAAGTACTGGGCCGAAAACGCTGCCCCCCTCCGGAGCTGAGGCGACAAAGGTCCCAACACAGAACAGACGCAACCAGGCCCCCTCCACTCAATGCATATCAACTCCTCCATAAAGTGATCAATCCTCAATAAGTGGGAAGCATATCTGAAATGAATAAATATTTCACTAAGATGTACCAAAAATATTGGGCTCAACAGGTGAAAAAATATTTTTTTTCAGAAACTTGGTCATAAACGAAATAATACCTTGGGGTACTGGCAACAGGAACTGTCCAAAAAGTGCAGCGTCTGCATGTAAGTAGAGAGGAGGACTGCATGAGAGGAGACGCCTGATATATAGCCCACCTGCGTCGGCGATTGCCGCCAACGTCACGCCAGGCCGACAAGGCATGGGACGTGGCCCCTGCCTGGGCGGTGAGAGTCCGCCCATGACAGGCCAGCCACGTCGGCAAGATGAAAAAGTCTACCCCCGCACAGCGGCGCCAATCAATGACGTCACGTGTGGGGGTGAAGCGTGGCGCCGATGCGATGTGTGGCACCCACCCGACCCCCCACACCAAACCAACCCCCCCTGGGGTGGACGTGGAGGGGGTGGGGGGGGTCCGCAGAGCGCATCGCAGCTCCGGATGTGGGAACAAACACATGACCCAGGACTTGCCACCATGCTGGAGGATGTATATGGTAACCCAGAATAAAAAACAACATAATGTTGCAAAAGACTGTGTGTAGACCAAAAGGTTCACTAACACACATTAAAACCCCAAACAAAGCTAGGCAGGGGAAAACTGCCTGCTACTGTCAACTGTCCCCATCCCGAATATCAAGTATCAATGGAAAGGTTTGGGACTTTGAGTGAGGCATGGGGTAATACCTCCATCCCAGATTCAAAGAAACAAGAAAGGGCAGTGGGACTTTAAATGAGACAGTTGACAGATTGGGGTTGAAATAACAGTGCAATTTATTGCGTATGATTCGTACCAACATGTATTGCATGTGAAAGGTTACCTGTGCCTGTGCACTGAGCATATCCTATATACATACATGCATAAAACCAAAAGGCAGTACAAAATTCCAGTAATAAATAGCTAAACAACATACATCATATAAAGGTAGTACATATTGAGACTGGGAACCACATAACATCATGATGTAAAAAATAAGTCTAAAAATTGATGCATAAATAATTCATGATTCATAAGAGTAGAATCCTAAAGAGCGCACAGTGGCTGCATCCATCATGCCCGACGCGTTTCTGTGAAATACACTTCTTCAGGGGCGGATGCTCTAGGATTTCTGTAATAACAAAATATAATGGACATCAGAAAATAGGCTAGCTAGTAGCCAGAAAGGACAACACACCAATTTCTGGATATTGACATACGTGGCCAAGCTGTGGTGAGGTACAAGTACTGGGCCGAAAACGCTGCCCCCCTCCGGAGCTGAGGCGACAAAGGTCCCAACACAGAACAGACGCAACCAGGCCCCCTCCACTCAATGCATATCAACTCCTCCATAAAGTGATCAATCCTCAATAAGTGGGAAGCATATCTGAAATGAATAAATATTTCACTAAGATGTACCAAAAATATTGGGCTCAACAGGTGAAAAAATACTCTCACCGCCCAGGCAGGGGCCACGCCCCATGCCTTGTCGGCCTGGCGTGACGTTGGCGGCAATCGCCGACACAGGTGGGCTATATATCAGGCGTCTCCTCTCATGCAGTCCTCCTCTCTACTTACATGCAGACGCTGCACTTTTTGGACAGTTCCTGTTGCCAGTACCCCAAGGTATTATTTCGTTTATGACCAAGTTTCTGAAAAAAAATATTTTTTCACCTGTTGAGCCCAATATTTTTGGTACATCTTAGTGAAATATTTATTCATTTCAGATATGCTTCCCACTTATTGAGGATTGATCACTTTATGGAGGAGTTGATATGCATTGAGTGGAGGGGGCCTGGTTGCGTCTGTTCTGTGTTGGGACCTTTGTCGCCTCAGCTCCGGAGGGGGGCAGCGTTTTCGGCCCAGTACTTGTACCTCACCACAGCTTGGCCACGTATGTCAATATCCAGAAATTGGTGTGTTGTCCTTTCTGGCTACTAGCTAGCCTATTTTCTGATGTCCATTATATTTTGTTATTACAGAAATCCTAGAGCATCCGCCCCTGAAGAAGTGTATTTCACAGAAACGCATCGGGCATGATGGATGCAGCCACTGTGCGCTCTTTAGGATTCTACTCTTATGAATCATGAATTATTTATGCATCAATTTTTAGACTTATTTTTTACATCATGATGTTATGTGGTTCCCAGTCTCAATATGTACTACCTTTATATGATGTATGTTGTTTAGCTATTTATTACTGGAATTTTGTACTGCCTTTTGGTTTTATGCATGTATGTATATAGGATATGCTCAGTGCACAGGCACAGGTAACCTTTCACATGCAATACATGTTGGTACGAATCATACGCAATAAATTGCACTGTTATTTCAACCCCAATCTGTCAACTGTCTCATTTAAAGTCCCACTGCCCTTTCTTGTTTCTTTGAATCTGGGATGGAGGTATTACCCCATGCCTCACTCAAAGTCCCAAACCTTTCCATTGATACTTGATATTCGGGATGGGGACAGTTGACAGTAGCAGGCAGTTTTCCCCTGCCTAGCTTTGTTTGGGGTTTTAATGTGTGTTAGTGAACCTTTTGGTCTACACACAGTCTTTTGCAACATTATGTTGTTTTTTATTCTGGGTTACCATATACATCCTCCAGCATGGTGGCAAGTCCTGGGTCATGTGTTTGTTCCCACATCCGGAGCTGCGATGCGCTCTGCGGACCCCCCCCACCCCCTCCACGTCCACCCCAGGGGGGGTTGGTTTGGTGTGGGGGGTCGGGTGGGTGCCACACATCGCATCGGCGCCACGCTTCACCCCCACACGTGACGTCATTGATTGGCGCCGCTGTGCGGGGGTAGACTTTTTCATCTTGCCGACGTGGCTGGACGTGAGGGCGCCTGTCATGGGCGGACTCTCACCGCCCAGGCAGGGGCCACGCCCCATGCCTTGTCGGCCTGGTGTGACGTTGGCGGCAATCGCCGACGCAGGTGGGCTATATATCAGGCGTCTCCTCTCATGCAGTCCTCCTCTCTACTTACATGCAGACGCTGCACTTTTTGGACAGTTCCTGTTGCCAGTACCCCAAGGTATTATTTCGTTTATGACCAAGTTTCTGAAAAAAAATATTTTTTCACCTGTTGAGCCCAATATTTTTGGTACATCTTAGTGAAATATTTATTCATTTCAGATATGCTTCCCACTTATTGAGGATTGATCACTTTATGGAGGAGTTGATATGCATTGAGTGGAGGGGGCCTGGTTGCGTCTGTTCTGTGTTGGGACCTTTGTCGCCTCAGCTCCGGAGGGGGGCAGCGTTTTCGGCCCAGTACTTGTACCTCACCACAGCTTGGCCACGTATGTCAATATCCAGAAATTGGTGTGTTGTCCTTTCTGCCTACTAGCTAGCCTATTTTCTGATGTCCATTATATTTTGTTATTACAGAAATCCTAGAGCATCCGCCCCTGAAGAAGTGTATTTCACAGAAACGCGTCGGGCATGATGGATGCAGCCACTGTGCACTCTTTAGGATTCTACTCTTATGAATCATGAATTATTTATGCATCAATTTTTAGACTTATTTTTTACATCATGATGTTATGTGGTTCCCAGTCTCAATATGTACTACCTTTATATGATGTATGTTGTTTAGCTATTTATTACTGGAATTTTGTACTGCCTTTTGGTTTTATGCATGTATGTATATAGGATATGCTCAGTGCACAGGCACAGGTAACCTTTCACATGCAATACATGTTGGTACGAATCATACGCAATAAATTGCACTGTTATTTCAACCCCAATCTGTCAACTGTCTCATTTAAAGTCCCACTGCCCTTTCTTGTTTCTTTGAATCTGGGATGGAGGTATTACCCCATGCCTCACTCAAAGTCCCAAACCTTTCCATTGATACTTGATATTCGGGATGGGGACAGTTGACAGTAGCAGGCAGTTTTCCCCTGCCTAGCTTTGTTTGGGGTTTTAATGTGTGTTAGTGAACCTTTTGGTCTACACACAGTCTTTTGCAACATTATGTTGTTTTTTATTCTGGGTTACCATATACATCCTCCAGCATGGTGGCAAGTCCTGGGTCATGTGTTTGTTCCCACATCCGGAGCTGCGATGCGCTCTGCGGACCCCCCCCACCCCCTCCACGTCCACCCCAGGGGGGGTTGGTTTGGTGTGGGGGGTCGGGTGGGTGCCACACATCGCATCGGCGCCACGCTTCACCCCCACACGTGACGTCATTGATTGGCGCCGCTGTGCGGGGGTAGACTTTTTCATCTTGCCGACGTGGCTGGACGTGAGGGCGCCTGTCATGGGCGGACTCTCACCGCCCAGGCAGGGGCCACGCCCCATGCCTTGTCGGCCTGGCGTGACGTTGGCGGCAATCGCCGACGCAGGTGGGCTATATATCAGGCGTCTCCTCTCATGCAGTCCTCCTCTCTACTTACATGCAGACGCTGCACTTTTTGGACAGTTCCTGTTGCCAGTACCCCAAGGTATTATTTCGTTTATGACCAAGTTTCTGAAAAAAAATATTTTTTCACCTGTTGAGCCCAATATTTTTGGTACATCTTAGTGAAATATTTATTCATTTCAGATATGCTTCCCACTTATTGAGGATTGATCACTTTATGGAGGAGTTGATATGCATTGAGTGGAGGGGGCCTGGTTGCGTCTGTTCTGTGTTGGGACCTTTGTCGCCTCAGCTCCGGAGGGGGGCAGCGTTTTCGGCCCAGTACTTGTACCTCACCACAGCTTGGCCACGTATGTCAATATCCAGAAATTGGTGTGTTGTCCTTTCTGGCTACTAGCTAGCCTATTTTCTGATGTCCATTATATTTTGTTATTACAGAAATCCTAGAGCATCCGCCCCTGAAGAAGTGTATTTCACAGAAACGCGTCGGACATGATGGATGCAGCCACTGTGCGCTCTTTAGGATTCTACTCTTATGAATCATGAATTATTTATGCATCAATTTTTAGACTTATTTTTTACATCATGATGTTATGTGGTTCCCAGTCTCAATATGTACTACCTTTATATGATGTATGTTGTTTAGCTATTTATTACTGGAATTTTGTACTACCTTTTGGTTTTATGCATGTATGTATATAGAATATGCTCAGTGCACAGGCACAGGTAACCTTTCACATGCAATACATGTTGGTACGAATCATACGCAATAAATTGCACTGTTATTTCAACCCCAATCTGTCAACTGTCTCATTTAAAGTCCCACTGCCCTTTCTTGTTTCTTTGCAAGCATACACAGGGCGCCGTGAAGAGGCCTTGCAACTTATGCATGCATTTGCAAATGCGTGCTAACTAAACCCCTGTTTTTAACGCAGACTGTTGGACAGGTTAATTTGGTCAGTTGGCAGACTGTTTGGTGAGTTGAGCTATGGAATGTTCTGATTTTGTCTTTAAAGACAGGTATGCCTGGAGTTTACTAGCTCCTTCTTAAAAGGGGCAGAGACTCACTAAAAGCCCAGCACAGCACAATGGCAACTGAAGATCTCCAGTTTGTCTATCTACAGTCAGGTCCATAAATATTGGGACATCAACACAATTCTAATCTTTTTGGCTCTATACACCACCACAATGGATTTGAAATGAAACGATCAAGATGTGCTTTAACTGCAGACTTTCAGCTTTATTTGAGTATATTTACATCCTAATCAGGTGAACGGTGTAGGAATTACAACAGTTTGTATATGTACCTCCCACTTTTTAAGGGACCAAAAGTAATGGGACAATTGGCTGCTCAGCTGTTCCATGGCCAGGTGTGTGTTATTCACTCATTATCCCATTTACAAGGAGCAGATAAAAGGTCCAGAGTTCATTTCAAGTGTGCTATTTGCATTTGGAATCTTTTGCTGTCAACTCTCAATATGAGATCCAAAGAGCTGTCACTATCAGTGAAGCAAGCCATCATTAGGCTGAAAAAACAAAACAAACCCATCAGAGAGATAGCAAAAACATTAGGTGTGGCCAAATTAACTGTTTGGAACATCCTTAAAAAGAAAGAACACACCGCAGAGCTCAGCAACACCAAAAGACCTGGAAGACCATGGAAAACAACTGTGGTGGATGACCGAAGAATTCTTTCCCTGGTGAAGAAAACACCCTTCACAACGGTTGGCCAGATCAAGAACACTCTCCAGGAGGTAGGTGTATGTGTGTCAAAGTCAACAATCAAGAGAAGACTTCACCAGAGTGAATACAGAGGGTTCACCACAAGATGTAAACCATTGGTGAGCCTCAAAAACAGGAAGGCCAGATTAGAGTTTGCCAAACAACATCTAAAAAAGCCTTCACAGTTCTGGAACAACATCCTATGGACAGATGAGACCAAGATCGACTTGTACCAGAGTGATGGGAAGAGAAGAGTATGCAGAAGGAAAGAAACTGCTCATGATCCAAAGCATACCACCTCATCAGTGAAGCATGGTGGTGGTAGTGTCATGGCGTGGGCATGTATGGCTGCCAATGCAACTTGTTCTCTTGTATTTATTGATGATGTGACTGCTGACAAAGGCAGCAGGGTGAATTCTGAAGTGTTTCGAGCAATATTATCTGCTCACATTCAGCAAAATGCTTTAGAACTCATTGGACGGCGCTTCACAGTGCAGATGGACAATGACCCAAAGCATATTGCGAAAGCAACCAAAGAGTTTTTTAAGAGAGAGAAGTAGAATGTTTATGCAATGGCCAAGTCAATCACCTTACCTGAATCTGATTGAGCATGCATTTCACTTGACAAAACTGAAGTGAAAATGCCACAAGAACAAGCAGGAACTGAAGACAGTTGCAGTAGAGGCCTGGCAGAACATCACCAGGGATGAAACCCAGCGTCTGGTGATGTCTATGCGTTGCAGACATCAGGCTGTAATCTACTGCAAAGGATTTGCAACCAAGTATCAAAAAGTGAAAGTTTGATGGATGATTGTTAATCTGTCCCATTACTTTTGGTCCCTTAAAAAGTGGGAGGCACATATACAAACTGTTGTAATTCCTAGTAAAGCTGAAAGTCTGCAGTTAAAGCACATCTAGTTCGTTTCATTTCAAATCCATTGTGGTGGTGTATAGAACCAATATTTATGGACCTGACTGTAGATAGACAAACTGGAGATCTTCAGTTGCCATTGTGCTATGCTGGGCTGTATGTAATCAATAACCATCTTTTTAAAGCAAGGTGCAAGTTTTCAGTACACTTACCAGTCAGTCAGCAAACAAATTTAACACTGTCTGTGAATGTCCCAAGAGTGCATACCTCTGTACCTCATTCCTCATTTGTTCCTCATTTTGGTCTGATCTATATAGTTGTATATAAAATGCACTTTTTATCTTTCAAATAGTATTACCCAGTGCTAAACCTCTCATCCAATTTCTAAATTGCTACATTTGTACATGTCAAAAGCCATTATAAATTAATAGTAGTGGTAAAAAAACTTGTGGCTTTAACAAATCATTTTTATGTATAATTCTCCTTTAGACCCCTTTCACACTGGAGGCATTTTTCAAGCGCTACAGAGCTAAAAATAGCCCCTCCATAACGCCTGAAAAAAGCCTCAGCTGCAAACCCAGTGTGAAAGCCAGAGTGCTTTCACACTGGAGCGCTGCACTGGCAGGGCATCACAAAAAGTCCTGCCAGCAGCTTCTTTGCAGCGGTGGAGGAGCGGTGAATATACCGCTCCTCCATCGCTCCTGCCCATTGAAAACAATGGGGCAGCGCCACCATACCGCGGCACAGCGCGGCCGCTTTGTGGGCGCATTTAACCCCTTTTCGGCCGCTAGCGGGGGGTTAAAACTAGCGCCGCTTTACCGCTGACGTCCAGGGTGGCTCAGTGTGAAAGGGGTCTAAAAGGTGGCATGGCAGAGTATGTGTCCTATGCCTATATACATTTGCTAATAGATGTTCCTCGTTCCTAGCTCAAAAAGTTGTCAGGTATGTGTAATAGGGATATTTTAGGGTACTGGTGAAAGTTAGTGATGGGCTGAACATACCTGCGTTCAGTTTGAGAATAAGTAAATGGAGTGCTTTGACCTATGCCAACATTCCTACTAGCAAATACAGCAAAAGCCAGAAAATCCTGCTTGTTTTGGGACTTTTTAGGGCAACAATACAACTGCATATTAACGTACCTGTACGTTGCCCTTTAAAAAGCGGCTTGTGGGCACGCGCGCCCGCCGCGAGCTCCGTGAGTGTGATCACAGGTCCCGCGAACTCGATATCCGCAGGGATACCCGCGATTGTCTCATGGAGAGGATGAACGGGAAAATGCTTATGTAAACAAGCATTTCCCCATTCTGCCTAGTGACACTGATTACTGCTCCCTGTAATCGGGAGCGGTGATCAGTGTCGTGTCACACACAGCCCCTCCCCCCCACAGTTAGAATCACTCCCTAGGACACACTTAACCCCTACAGCGCCCCCTCCTGGTTAACCCCTTCACTGCCAGTCACATTTACACAGTAATCAATGCATTTTTAATTGCACTGATCGCTGTATAAATGTGAATGGTCCCAAAATAGTACCAAAAGTGTCCGATCTGTCTGCCATAATGTCACAGTCATGATAAAAATCGCTGATTGCCACCATTAATATTAATAAGAATGCGATAAAACTATCCCCTATTTTGTAGACGCTATAACTTTTGTGCAAACCAATCAATAAACGCTTATTGCAATTTTTTTTTACCAAAAATATGTAGAAGAATACGTATCGGCCTAAACTGAGGAAAAAAATGTTTTTTTAATATATTTTTTGGGGATATTTATTATAGCAAAAAGTTCAAAATAATGCGTTTTTTTCAAAATTGTCGCTATTTTTTCGTTTATGGTGCAAAAAGTAAAAACCGCAGAGGTGATCAAATACCACCAAAAGAAAGCTCTGTTTGTGGGGAAAAAAAGACGTCAATTTTGTTTGGGAGCCACGTCGCACGACCGTGCAATTGTCAGTTGAAGCGACGCAGTGCCGAATCGCAAAAAGTGCTCTGGTCCGGGGCTGAAGTTGTTAATAGGCTTTAACCACTTCAGCCCCAGACCATTTGGCTGGCCAAAGACCAGAGCACTTTTTGCGATTTGGCACTGCGTCGCTTTAACTGACAATTGCGCGGTCGTGCGACGTGGCTCCGTAACAAAATTGACGTCCTTTTTTCCCCACAAATAGAGCTTTCTTTTGGTGCTATTTGATTACCTCTGTGGTTTTTATTTTTTGCGTTATAAACAAAAAAAGAGCGACAATTTTGAAAAAAAAAGCAATATTTTTTACTTTGCTATAATAAATATCCCCAAAAAATATATAAAAAAACATTTTTTTCCCTCAGTTTAGGCCGATACGTATTCTTCTGCATATATTTGTTAAAAAAGAAAAAAAAACGCAATAATCATTTATTGATTGGTTTGCGCAAAAGTTATAGTGTCTACAAAAAGGGGATAGTTTTATGGCGGCGATCAGCTATTTTTATCGTGACTGCGACATTATGGTGGACACATCGGACACTTTTGGCGCTATTTTGGGACCATTCACATTTATACAGCGATCAGTGCTATAAAAATGCATTGATTACTGTGTAAATGTGACTGGCAGTGAAGGGGTTAACCAGGACAGGGCACTGAAGGGATTAATTGTGTCCTAGGGATGTGTTCTATCTGTAGGGGGGATGGGCTACGTGTGTCACGACACTGATCATTGCTCCTGATCACAGGCAGAATGGGGAAATGCTTGTTTACATCAGCATTTCCCCGTTCTTCCTCTCCATGAGACGATCACGGGTATCCCCGCAGACATTGAGTCCCTGGGACCCGCGATCACTATAATGGAGCTCGCGGGCGCACACGCCCACAATGCCACGTTTTAAAGGCGACATACAGGTACGTTAATATACCTGTCCATGCCATTCTGCCAACGTATATCGGCATGAGCCCATCGGGAAAGGATTAAGTAGAGGTGCCACCTCATCCCTTTAAACCCGAACACCTTTGAATTACACAGGTTCTGAGGCTAATTAAATGCAGATAAGGCACCAAGTGAGTTCAATTACCACCTTAATCAGCCACAAAACCTGTGTAATGAATATGTGTTTGGGTTTAAATGGACGAGGTGGCAACCATAGCTTCAAGGCTGCTTTAGAATTCAATGCCTGTCTGAAAGAGCTCATAGATTTTCTTTTTTCCTAGCTGTTAAAGATAAGTGCAAAGAAATGCTGGGTTTTAAATACACCTGTAGAGAAGTGCTCCTATTATACACCTTTGGCTGTTTATAAATTGACTAGTATGATTAACCTTTTTCCTTGTATGATCTGTACTTCCATTGTCAGTGGAGTTCTGTTCACTACCTGGGACCAACTACTCAACTATTTTGCTAGCAGCCACTAGTTACTAATAGATACTAAATAGATGATCTCAGCTGCTCTTGCTACAAATTACATCTAGCAAATGTTAAATGTCAAGATTTGACTAGCTTCAGCATTCGGAGCTCAGCCTGTAAACAACAAATCTATACACAAATATATTTTGCTATATGCTAAAATCTGTGTTGTTTTCCATGAAAAATGAATAGGCTGCCTTAACACAAGGTACATTAATGCACATTACTGCAACATTGTCAATCCAGACTTAAGGACAGACACCTGTACTAAAAAATATGTTGGGGTGAATTGCCAGCAATGTGAGAGTAAGCCTCGGTTCACACCAGAGGCGGCACGACTTGCAGGTCGCCTCGCCGAGGCGACCTGCACACGACTGCCGGGGCGACTTGCAAAACGACTTCTGTATAGAAGTCTATGCAAGTCGCCCCAAGTCGCCCCCAAAGTCGTACAGGACCCTTTTTCTAACGGTTCCATTGTACTGAACGGGACGCTACTTGTCAGGCGACCTAGGTCGCCTGACAAGTCGTCCCAGTGTGAACCGAGGCTAAGGCTCCCCAAGTCGCCTCCTGTTCTGTGCTATGGAACTGTTCTAAGGGGAGCGACGCAAGTCGCTCTGACTTAGAAAAAGGTTCCTGTACGACTTTGGGGGCGACTTGCATAGACTTGCATAGACTTCTATACAGAAGTGGTTTTGCAAGTCGCCCGGGCAGTCGTGTGCAGGTCGCCTCGGCGAGGCGACCTGCAAGTCGTGTTGCCCCTGTGTGAATGGGGTCTAATGTTTGGCCTGTTCTCTAAACTGGGTCCAGGAAAATAACTTAAAATTTAAAGACACTGGATTGCCTGACTGGCAGAAAAATGTAAGGATTTTTTTTAAACTGAGGTCTAAGTACTGGTAGCCTTCATATTTATCTCAGTGCAGGTTTCCATAAGAGAGACTCTGTCATCTAAAAAAATAGAGGTGTTATGGTGCCTGCACATACCTGCAGCAGACTCATTTGTATTGGCCCATCACTCTGATGTGCAGCCTTACTGGCCAGTAGAAATTCAGAGGAAGCCGGAAAGGGTTTGCAAACTTTAGCACTATCGAAAAGTACTGAAACTTTAAATATAAAAGGCTGCTGCAGGAATGTACAGTAATTTCCAGGTACATTTATATCTGCAGAAGTATTGTTTTTTTATATTACTATAATTATTATAGATTTTCTTTTCAGTAAACATACCTTCCCTATTTTCAGTAGAGACTTACCTGTTTGGTCTTATATCCAGTCTCACCTATGTAGGGTTGCTAGGATATGCTTTTAGAAGAGCAACCACTTGATGACCAGCGACATACCGGTACATCCCCGGACTTCAAGTAGTTATACGGAGATGATCATCCCAATATTGTTTTTTAGAGCTAACGATCGTCTCTCTTGTAAAAGCAATCCTAGCGCTGGATTGCTTTTACAAGCAGCATAAGGAGACTCCCCCCCCCGCAGCCTTCTTGGGCTGTCCCGTCCAACTGGGACACCCGATCGACCAGCCAGCGCTTTTGCCGGCTCATCATAGAGGCAAACAGAGACTGGAATGGCTCTGTTCGTCGCTATGATTTTGGAAACCCGTAAGCAATGAGCATATATCACTTCTGGTTCCCCCCCAATGTAAACAATGCCATTTGTAAAAATAAAAAGCTTTTAAGGGCAGAGAAGGGATATGGGGTTGAATAGACACCATATCTCTCTATAAAGAGTACCTGTCACTGCCTATTGCTATCACAGGGGATATTTATATATCAGGCAATAACAATAGTGTTAAAAAAAAAGCGAGTGTAAAAATAAATAAATACATTTTAAAAATTTTAACGCGTGTTCATCTCCCTGTGCTTACATGCAAAGGCCAACACACGCTTCGGTCCCATACGTGCGCAAACAAAAATCATCCCACACATGTGAGGTATCACCGTGAATGGCAGATCATGGGCAGTAATTTTAGTTCCAGAACTCCTGTGTACATCTAAAGTGGTAACCTGTAAAGTAGGGGTCTCAAACTAGCGGCCCTCCAGCTGTTGCAAAACTACAAGTCCCATGAGGCATTGCAAGGTTGACAGTTACAAGCAGTTACAACTGGAGGGCTGCCAGTTCGAGACCCCTGCTGTAAAGGCTTTTAATGCATCACCTATGGATAGTAACATTTACGTCATTTGTTGCCGTTGCACGGGCGAACACAATTTGGGTGCTTTAATAAATTTTGTAGCAAATTATACCATTTGTTACATGTAAACAAAGGTGTCAAAAAAGGCCCAGTCTTACAGTGGTTAACCCTAAAAATTATACGGTTATGTGAAAGAGAATCTAATGAAATATAGTAGTGTACACTGAAGTTCTCATACCTGTATGGAAATTGGACTAATTGGAAATCCAATCAAAACTTTATAATGTTTAGGACAAGATGTAGAGAGGGTAAGAATGGTTTTAATGCTGTCTCTGCTCCCAATGGCTGGATTTTCGCTTGCTTCTTCTCCTACCAGGGCTAGAATTGAGAAGATCAGGTGTGATTAGGATTGCTAGACACAGAAGGACCCAAAACCTGACAAATATTTGAATCCCTTAGCACTCCACATTAGGAAATGTGTCCTTATTGGGAGGATCCCCATATTTGCATAAACTAGAACGTTTATTCTGTATTATGTTCTGTAAAATGTAGGTATTCATATTTAACAGAATATTCTAAAAATGTGTATATGAAAGGGATACACTGTATTTCTGCAACCACCCAGTTATTTTGCTGTATCAGACTGATGCAACATTGCAGTGATTTTATCTGTTAAAATGAAGCAACCATGGTCTGGGCATATATAAATATTCACAAGCCTTTTGAGGGAGTTTGGTGGTTTTTACTAAGGCCTTGCTTACATTTGTAATTGGGGGAGATAAAAATAGATATCTGAGCCTTAATTTTACTGCCCCCCAAACACATCCATGTTAGCTGCAAAGCTTTACAAGCGTGAACCATTCAAGTGAAGATTGCCACACTGAAATAGTGCTACAACCTCCCTGCAACTGCATGTAATACATGCAGTTATGGTGCAGTGGTGTGGGCTTTTAGTGCTTAAAACAGGAGGTGAGGAGGCGACATAATGCCTCCTCACTTCCTGTCAAATGTTCTCTAAAAATTCATCCACTGTGGATTGATCTTTAGAAGGCTACTGCAGCCCTTACAGAGTTCAGAACCTTTACACAATAAATGAATATTATGTAGCAGGCATGTTGTAATGCAATTTCTCCTTTTGGCCACAGGATGGAGACAGAGAGATACTGACTGGTCCTTCCAGAAAAACTCAGAGACACGGAGCCTACTGGGAAAAAGGGAGTTTCAGGAAGTGCTGAGGGGATGGAAGAGAGGGAAGTACTGAGGTAAAAAGAAAGAGAGATTGCTGACAGGAGACAGAGGAGAGGAAGATACCAAGGCTCAAAACGTCCTGTGCTGTGACACAGTGACACTTAAAAGTGAGGTGAGGAGGAGGGATATCTTGAAGCCTAGGAAAAGGAGAGTGAGAGAAAAATGCTGTAAGAGGGATTTTTGGAGTTGAGGGGAAAGAGAGAGACACACACTGACACCAGAGAGTGTGTGACCTATTATTAAGCAGGGAGAGCGGGCTGAGGTACCAGCATCAGGGTAAAAGAGAGAGAGAGAGACATCTAAAGGAGGGAAAGCTGTCTGAGGAGAGTGGGCTGAGGTACCAGCATCAGGCTAAAGGAGAGAGAGACACACACTGACACTGTTTGCTAGCAGAAGACACTAGAATTCTTCACCTCAGGACCTGCAACATTACAGAACTGTACTTACTGTACTTGTGTAACCCCTTTCTTTTCATTGTGTGTTTACCTCTCAAAGGTGTTTGCGGCCCAGAAGGAGCTGAAAAGTTGTCAAGTCTTATCTTCTCCCTCTCTGCGCCTGTGTTAAGGGCATATAGATTACTACCCTTTCTATACCCGCAGTTGCTAAATATTGAAGGTTGTCTTTTCTAATGTATTAGTTATTTGTAGCAAGGTTTAACAGTGTTGTAAGTTTCCATATACTTTAAACCGTGCTAATATATTCAACTTTTTTATCACTACCAGGTGTGTGTCTATTTTTGATGTTAATCCACTGCCAGGATAATGGTATTTACCACACGTGTCCTTAAATGTGTTTGCAGTCATTTTATTTAACCAGGTGTGTTAGAGGGGCTGAGGTCATTCTTGGAGTTGAGACGAAGATCAGAGAATCCAAATTCACCAAGTGGCTTCTTCAGGGGTGGCACTACACGTGGGGGCCCATCCGGGATCCTCTTTTTTACTAAATCTCCAAGAAAACACCCCAGAGAGTGTCAAGATGGACCCTGCCACTGCAACCCAGTGGTGTGAGGAGGAAAATGGTGAATGGGAGTCAAGTGTCGTAATCGACATCCCTGGGGTGGCATGGACTGAGAAATGGATCAGTCAAGCTGTGAAGACACTAGTCCCAGATAATAAGGCATGTGTGATAGACATCAAGCCAGATCAAGAGAACTCCCGCACGTATGCCCTGATAGAGTGGAGTAAGGGGATCCCTACTTGTTTCCTACTTGTTTCCAAAGGGCCAGTGTACGGTTGACTGACAATGTCGAAGCTCTTCTGATCCAGCTGAATGCACTGGATGTGAGCCCAGAATGTTTGGGCCAAGCAGCATTGTTGGAAGTCGCTACACCACCGGCACCTGTAGCAATTATAGGACCAGAGTTTATTGCTGCCTTGGGAGCCTTCGTGGAAAAGTGGCAAAAGAGTACCCCTACATACACTGGGCCCGGATATAGAAAACTGAGGGCTTTTTCAGGAAAACAACCAGTGCCAGCCAGAGAGAAAAGCTTTGAGGAGTGGCTGGAGCAAGCCACTCAAGCTTTAGATGAATGGAACATTCCCGAGGACCAGGAAAAGAGTTACTGAGAGCTTAAGGGGGCCTGTCTCAGAAGCCATTCGCAATTTAAAACTCACCAAACAGGATTGTACTGCTCAGGACTACTTGAGTGTTCTGCAAGACGTGTTTGGGTGAACAGAAAAGGCATCTGACCTTATGTATCAGTTCAAATATACTTATAAGAATGAAGGGGAAAAGCTATCTGACTATATGAGGCGTCTGGACAAGATAATGCACCAGGTATTACTAAAAAAGGGCTTGGATCCCAGGTCAGTAGATAAGGTTCGGGCACAACAGGTTTTGAGGGGAGCTCAACCCCTAGACCCTATCACAATCCAGCTGAAAACTCGAGGAGATAGAGGAATCCTAAAGTATCCTGACCTAATCAGGGTTGTACGAGAAGAGGAGGCCATGCTGGAAAACAAAAAGAGGACCCAGAAATCAGAGCCTGTTGCTGAGGTTAGAGTAGCTAGTGTGACTGATGGCAACACAGAGATAGAGCTTTTGAAATCCCAGGTGTCACAATTGATGGAGATGATGACTCTACTGACAGCCAGAACCACTGTCTCACCTGTTGGGGAAGTCTCAGAGTCCAAGCAGTCTGCAAACCCTATGGCTGTCCAGGTCGAGAAGCCAATGAATCGAAGGGTTTGCTTTAACTGTGGAGGAGTGGGGCACTACCAACGTGTTTGTCCAAGCCCACTGAAGTCTGAAACCCAGCATCCAAAGCCAGCGGGAAACTTCAGAGGGCCCCGGTGAAGGCGCCAACTGGGTGCTCACCTACAACCGTTAGCTCCATATTCAAAGACGCAAAGAAACTGCAGTGGAAGCCAAAATGTTTACAAAGGGCCCCCGCTGCTCTTTCCGAGCGACCATACAACCCCCTCTCTTTGACCTCAGGTGCCTAGTTGCCAAGAGTAGATGCACATCAACCCTCTGGGGCCCAACGGAGGCACAAGCAAAACCAGAAGCCCACCAAGAATTGGGCACGAATACAGATGACAGGACAAAATACCTACCCTACTCCTGGTAGATTCCCTGACAAACTTGTGGGACCTTCTCCCATTGTGTCAATTCAAGTAGAAGGCATCTATACAAAGGCCCTTATGGACACGGGGGCGCAAGTTACCCTGCTATATAGAGACTTCCACAACCGGACCTCAAGCGCTTACCCCTGCAGAAATTGGAGGAACTGAAGATATGGGGTATTGGAACCCAAAATTTCCCATATGATGGATACTTACCGGTCAAGTTGATCTTTGACCCCTCTGTGACTGAACAAACAGAAACGTTTGATACCTTAGCCGTTGCATGCCCTCGCCCATCAGGAGCCAACAAGAGTTCTCTGATAATAGGAACGAACACTGAGCTTGTCAGAAGGCTGCTTACTCCTCTTGTATTGATATCTGACACCCCAACCAAGGGCATACATCCTATGCTGAGACAAGTGTATCAGCAGCTAGTCGAAGAACAGAGAGCCCCAGCTGAAGGAGTGGGGAAGATTTGGCGATTGGATAGAAGTGAGAAGATACTACAACCTGGAGAGGTGGTGTGTCTACAAGCCTCAATCAAGCTCAATTGGGAACAACTGGGCCCCTTTGTTGTCCTTGAAGCTGACCGCCAGGGAGAGGACACGGGAGTGGAGGTAATCCCAGAAGTCATATCAATTAGGGCTCTGCAACATGAGAAGATCCCTGTCAGCATCCGGAATGTTACAGCCTCGCAATTGAAATGGCAAGCCCGAATGCTGTTAGGACAAGTAAATCCAGCCACCCCAGTCTCACCATCTGGTTTGAGGAAGGGAGAGAAGGAAGAAATTTCCATAGAATAGTTTTACCCACAAAACACCACACTATCACCTGAGTGGAAAGAAAAGGTCAATGCCCAGCTCCTGAGATGGCAGAATATGTTCTCGAAAGATGAGTTTTATGTGGGGTGTGCGAAAAGTGCCCAGCACAGGATTCGCATTTAGGAAGACAGGCTATTCAGGGAAAGAGTCAGGCGGATCCCTTTGGGGGACCTAGAAGATTTACATGAGCAGCTGGCAAAATTGAAGAGATCAGGCATCATCAGGGAGTCTAGGAGCCCTTATGCCTCCCCCATAGTGGTGGTGCGGAAGAAAAATGGGTCCCTGAGGCTGTGCATCGATTAATAAACGCACAACAGGACCATTCCTGATCAGTACACTACTCCAAGGATAGAAGATGCCCTACAGAGCCTATCGGGGGCGAAGTGGTTCAATGTGCTGGACCTGAAGAGTGGGTACTATCAAATCCCCCTGCACCCTGAGGACAGGGAAAAAACAGCTTTTATCACCCCAGTAGGGTTCTTCGAGTTTGATAGGATGCCTCAAGGTCTGTCCGGTGCCCCAGCAACATTCCAGAGACTGATGGAGAAGACAGTAGGGGTCATGAACCTAATCGAAATGTCGGTATGTCTGGACAATATCATCGTCTTTAGCGAAGAACATCGTCTCGAAGAACATGAAGAGCGTCTGGAGAAGGTTCTAATGAGACACCATGATGAGGGATTGAAGCTGTCCCTGGAAAAATGTCAGTTTTACCACCCTTCAGTTAATTACCTCGGCCATGTTGTCTCTGCTGAAGGAATAGCTACTGACACCCAGAAGCTGGAAGCTGTCACCTCTTGGCCAATGCCTACCAATGTAACTAAGCTTAGGTCATTCCTGGGATTTGTTCATACTACAGGAGATTCATTGAGGGATTTGCTAGAATAGCCCGGCCCTTTAAAGAGTTACTGAAGAACGAGGATGAGAATGACGACCCAGACCTAACGAAGCCGGTCAAACAACATGGAGGGCCCAGGGAGCCTCAGGAGTCAATCCAAGAACAGTGGACTGACCCGTGTGAGCAAGCCTTTCGGCAGCTGAAGTGGAGTCTAACAACTGCTCCTGTTCTGGCCTGTGCCAAACCAGCCAAGCCATATGAGCTGCATGTTGATGCCAGTCGAGATAGGCTGAGCGGGGTACTGTATCAGGAGCACCATGGACACCTGCGGCCTGTTGCTTATGTGAGCCAAAGTCTTGCACCTGCTGAGAAAAACTACCCTACTCACAAGTTGGGCAGTAGTGGACAAGTTGAAAGACTACTTGTATGGTGCAGACTTCATGGTCAAAACTGACAACAACCCACTCACATACATACTCACCACAGTAAAACTGGATGCCACCTGACACAGGTGGTTGGCCGCCCTATCAGGGTTCCGCTTCAGCCTAAAATACTGCCCAGGAATTCAGAACAGAGATGCTGATGCCTTGTCGAGGAGACCCTATTGCCCTGTACACACGGTCGGATTTTCCGACGGAAAATGTGCGATCGGAGCTTGTTGTCGGAAATTCCGACCGTGTTTGGGCTCCATCGGACTTTTTCCATCAGAATTTCCGACACACAAAGTTTGAGAGCAGGCTATAAAATTTTCCGACAACAAAATCCGTTCGCGTCAATTCCGATCGTGTGTGGACAATTCTGATGCACAAAGTGCCATGCATGCTCAGAATAAATTCCGAGACGGAACTGCTTGGTCTGATAAAGCGTTCATAATGGATATAGCACTTTCGTCACGCTGCAATGTTTTAAATTGTTTAATGCAGCGCACTCTCTTCTTCTTTATAATGCTAGAAGAATTAAGTTGTTTTGCTGCTCAATATTCACACAGACTTCTCACAAACTTCTTTCTTTATTATTTATCGTGATTTCATGAATATAATATTTTTATTTGTCACCTCCCGAAAAAAATTAAATTTTTGGATGTTTTTAGAATTTTTTTTTTTGTTTTTATTTTTTGAATACCTGATCTCTTGTTATTTTTTGTATATATTTTTTTTTTACTCCAGAATAGTTTTGGGTGTGTTTTGTGTGTCAAGTTACCACAACACGATTATTATCTTATATTATTTACTCTCAAGGAGGTTGGTTGGTGTTGGTGTCTCTTGTTAATTTCACATTGTATTTTTAAAATGTACCTGCCTCCTCACAAACTGTCCTTTTTGAAGGAAAACACACATAGGCGAGTATAATAAAACAAACCAAAAATTTATTAAGGGGTCCTAACCAAAGAAAGAGGGAGGCAACGCTGGAGAAACAGCAGAAGTTGGCAAAGCCTTTGGCCCCCAGGGCACACATCAATTATTTCCAGGCAAAATTGGTAGCCTGAGGAGTCCTTATCTAAGGGAGTACAATCTGGTCCAGGAGTCCAAGAGATCATGAACAGCAGCAGATGACATGTATGTCCCCAGGCTGTGGTCATACAAGAGCCTGCATCTTTTGTCAGACCAGAGTGAACCCAGGCCATCACTTTCTTGTCTTCCTTCCACGATGTGTCTGTGGTGGTGGAGTTGTGGCAGGAGGAGGAGGAGGATGATGCAACTCACACAGGTGGGTATTGGGTGTGATTTTGCCCCTCACCCCCTTGGTTAATGTTTTATAAAGGATGTCCTCACACAAGGCATTGGGCCTCCTGCATGTCCTGCAGTTTGGTGGCAGCCATAAAGGCAAAGGAGGTGGCTCTGAGGGACGCAGAAGCCTCCTGAATCAGCCTGAGCGCTGAATCCTTCATGTTATTCCCCTTCCTAGGTCTTTTGTTTGGAAGACAGAGGGGAGAAACCGGGGATTCTGTGAGTCTCCTATTGGGCCCGGCCTCCTCCTGGCTGCCACTTACCCCCCGCCTCCTCCTGGCTGCCACTAACCCCCGCTTCCTCCTGGCTGCCACATTCCACAGCTGCCTCCTTCTTTATGGCCTACTTCTCTTAAAATAATTTTGTTGTCTAGATGGGTTAGTAACTAGAATGAAATGCTAACTAGATTCTGTATAAGGAGAGGACACTCAGAAGCTGTTTACACATCTGGACACCGGAGCACTAGTGTGGGACACCAGAACACCCTTTTTATTAGGGGGCCCACACAGGTGCTCCAGTGTATACTATAGGGGTGTCTCCATCTGTGAAGTTTGTACAAAACAGGTAAGTATTCAAGCTTGACAAAGGAAAAAAATATTTCTTCATCTTGCAACTCTGCCAAAAGAGACAATTGTACCCCACTTCCAAGCAATGTTCCATATTCCTATTTCTGCCATCAAATATCTGTGTGCTAAGTATACCTATTTTTTTCACATAGGAGAGAAAAGACTCGGAGGACTCCACTCATCAAAGGAGACAACAGACCCCCCACCTCATGAAGAAGTGGAAATCCCCCAAACCCAAGCAGAAGTGGAGGAGGGAGATGTTGTGGAAATAGTCACCACAACAGGTGAGTGTCTGCGACCACAGGCTCAGGTAAGAGATGGATGCCGGCATATTTATAATACATGGTGTGGTTTTTTTTTTATATTTTAGGTGATCATGATGTTGTGCAAGAAGGTCATTTCACCAGTGAAAGTGCCCAGATCCTCATCGGGGAGATAATGGGGTGTAATAGGGACTTGGAAAACATCAAGCAAAACATCAATGATGTTCAAAACAAAATGAAGAACATCATTGATGTTTTAGGGAGAATTTAAAACCCCTAGAAATCCCTAACTTATTTCTGCTTTATTCTGACAATTTTTTGACATGTTATAGAAAAGCCAAATTTTGAAGATGCACACAGTATCAACATGTGCTATCTGCCATCACGGGAGATCAATGTACACGTTTTGGGGTTGCAACCCCTTCCTCAATAATAAGATAGCTGAGAGGAAGGGGTTGCACCCACAAAACACGTCCATTGATCCCCCATGATAGCAGCTAGCACATGTTGACATTAGACAATTTGTGTGCATCTTCAAAATTTGGCTTTTCTAGGGGTGACTTCACCCCATCTGCTGAATGCAATATCAAACACAGTTTATAAATACTCATGTCTGATAGTGCCTTCACTTTCTATAAAAGTTGAACTTTGTAAGTTCCAGAGTTGTGTATCTTTTTATGGTTTTAAACATGCCTGTTTTACTGTTAGGTACCTGGTAGTTGAGCCCGACTGGTAGAAGGAGACCTCTCTTAAATGCTGGTTCAGGAGCCACTGGAAGTGGGAACAGTGGTCTCTTGAGCACAGTGGGTAGGAGGGCTTGATGCAGGTTCCTGCAGTAGCAAACACTGGAACTGGAAAGACATCCCTCTGGAATGGCTGAGCTGCGGATGCAGGTAGGCTGAGGCGGATCGGTAGGCAGACAGGTGGATGATTTGGCAGCAGCAAAACCTGGAGCTTGGCAGAGCAGGCTGGAAGCTGCATCACAGGACACAGGCAAAGCAGAGTCAGACAGTCCGTTTGGCAGGAGATCGGGCAAGTATATGGCAGGAGGGATGATCCAAGAATAGTCAGGCAGGCAGGAGTTTGGCAACGGGTCACAAGATATAAGCGAGGTCAGGCAGGCCGGGTCGGATTGGAGACAGGAGAATGGATAGACGGAGCCGGGTCACTAGCAATACAACAACAGGCAGGATACAGGAACTCAGGTGCAGAGCCGCAGACGAACAGCACCTGATGGAAGCATCTGACAGTCTTTTAAAGGGCCTTTGGCGCCAAACAGCGCGAACGGGGCGCGCGCAGGAGCGCTCCGGCGCCCCCTGGTGGAGATTTTAGCAGAACTGCCCTGGGAAGGCCCCTCGTGCACCTGCGCGCATGCATGTTCGCCCGACGGCCACTGATATGTCCCTGACATTGTCCCCTCCCAACGGGCAGCCTCCGGATGC
The DNA here is from genome assembly GCF_042186555.1 of Aquarana catesbeiana. Lineage (NCBI taxonomy): Eukaryota > Metazoa > Chordata > Amphibia > Anura > Ranidae > Aquarana > Aquarana catesbeiana. Next base: position 191,650,922 of record NC_133332.1, on the reverse strand, counting down.
CCAGATAACTCTTCTTTTCAGGATGAGCAGAGAAATAGGCATGGATCACACGTTTAGCATGAGTATTACTGTCAGGTTCCCATGACCATGACCATACCCCTTCCATTTAATCAAAAACTGTACTTGCCCAGATCTCTTTCTGCAATCAAGGATGGCCTCCACTTTGTATTCCTCATTACCGTCCACCAAGACAGGTTCAGGGACCCTGGTGCCCCTATCAGGAAAGGGATCATCTACAGCAGGCTTCAAAAGCGACACATGAAACACAGGGTGGATTTTCCTTTTCACAGGGAAGGGCCCAATAAATTTAGGAGCAAGCTTTTTGGAAGGACAAGTCAACCTAATATTATTGGTAGACAGCCATACCTTATCACCAAGCTGAAGGTTTAGATGTCCTTTTCTTTTTTGATCGAAGATCCTCTTGCTGTCTGCTTGTGCCTTGGATACCGCTTCCTGTAACATCCGGTTATTATGACTGAGGAACTGCACTGTATCCTGGACCGCTGGAACTGAGGACTCTGGAAGAAAATCTGGTAAAAAAGATACATGAAAACCATAATTGGCAAAGAAAGGAGATTGACCAGTGGCAGAGTGACTAGCATTATTATAAGCGAATTCCGCTAGGGGCAGCAGGGACACCCAATCATCTTGCACAAAAGATGTGAAACACCTAATGTATTGCTCCAGTGTCTGGTTTGTCCTTTCAGTTTGCCCATTCGTTTGGGGATGGTATGCTGAGGACAGGGCTAGTTCAATCTTCAAGATCTCACATAGGGCTTTCCAGAAGCATGAAGTAAACTGCACCCCCCCATCGGACACTATATTTGCGGGGACTCCGTGCAGCCTGACAATCTCCTTGATGAACACACGGGCTGTTTCAACAGCAGAAGGTGTTCCCTTTAGGGGCACGAAGTGGGCCATTTTGGACAGCCGGTCGACGACCACAAAGATCGCCGAACATCCTTCAGAGCATGGTAGTTCAACTATAAAGTCCATTGCTATCATTCTCCAGGGTCTATCTGGTATAGGCAATGGTCTCAGTAGTCCCCAAGCTCTGTTCCTGGAAGTTTTATTCTGAATGCAAACAGAACAAGAATTAACGTACTTTCTGCAAAATTCCTTCAGGTTAGGCCACCAGAAAGTGCGTTGCACAAGCTCAAGGGTCTTACGGACCTCAAAATGTCCTGCAAGTGGGTGGTCATGCAATAATGTCAGCACCTTGACTTGGGCGCTCTCCGGTACAAATATTTGACTTCCTCTCCACAATAATCCATCTCGGGGTGTTAAAGAGGATCCCTGGAGACTTGAAGGTTCTGGTGATGCTTCCCTGATCATGGACAGGAGGTCCGTTTGAAGAAGTAGGAAGCTGTTTGCCGGCAGGATGGTGTCAGGTACTGAAAGGTCTTTAGGGTAGTCAAACATGCGCGACAGCGCGTCTGGTTTTACGTTTTTAGATCCAGGCCGGTAAGTGATGTGGAAACAGAAACGTGTAAAGAATAGAGCCCATCGGGCCTGTCGGGGTTTCAGTCTCTTAGCAGATCTTAGGTATTTGAGATTCTTGTGGTCAGTATATATCAGCACTGGATGGACTGCGCCCTCTAACAAGTACCTCCATTTTTCTAAAGCTGTCTTGATAGCAAGTAGTTCCCGGTCTCCCACATCGTAATTCCGCTCAGCCGGCGAGAATTTTCTAGAAAAGAATCCTACGGGGTGCATCAGGTCCTTGTTGCCCTGTCGTTGAGAAATGACAGCACCCACAGCCACTTCAGAAGCATCAACCTCTAGGATAAAAGGTAAGAATGGGTCAGGGTGGCTAAGGATCGGAGCTGAAGTGAAACGTCTCTTTAATTCTTCAAAGGCCCCCTGAGCCTCCGGGCTCCAGTGCAAACGAGAGTTCTGCTTGGTTAGCTGCATGATGGGGGAGATAATGGCAGAAAAACCCCTAATGAACTTTCTATAAAAATTTGCAAATCCAATAAAGCGTTGCATGCCCTTCTTGTCCAGAGGAGCTGGCCAATCTAGCACAGCGGACACCTTCTGAGGGTCCATTTTGATGCCGGTTGGGGAGATCACTAACCCCAGAAACTGAATCTCTTCTTGTTCAAATTCGCACTTCTCCGCTTTAGCATACAGTCCGTGCAAACGAAGACGGTCCAGGACCCTACGGACATGTTCCCTATGTTGATTGAGTGAACTGGAGAAGATTAAGATGTCATCCAAGTAGACGATTACAAAGATGTCCAGGAAATCTCTGAACACATCGTTGACCAGATGCTGGAAAGTGGCAGGAGCATTGCATAGGCCGAAGGGCATGACCAGGTACTCATAGTGTCCGAAACGGGTCCGGAAAGCCGTCTTCCATTCATCTCCGGCCCAAATGCGGACCAGATTGTAGGCCCCTCTTAGATCCAGCTCAGTGAAGATGATGGCAGACCTCAACTTCTGGAACAGTTCAGGTATCAGAGGCAACGGGTAGCGGTTTTTGACCGTAACCTTGTTTAACTCCCGATAGTCCACACATGGACGAAGAGTCTGATCTTTTTTGGAGACAAAAAATATTCTGGCACCAGCTGGGGAAGTAGCAGGTCGAATAAAGCCCTTTTCGAGGTTCTCATTTATGTATATCTTAAGTGCCTCTTGTTCTTTTTCAGACAGTGGGAAGATGCACCCGAAAGGAATTTCAGCCCCAGGAAGCAGCTCAATTGGGTAATCATAGGGACGATGGGGTGGCAGAGAGTCCGCTCCCTTCTTGCTGAACATATCCGCAAATTCCCGATAGGCCTCTGGTATGGTTTGAAGCAGGTCTTGGTCAATGTCCATACAAAGTAAAGTAGCAGCAGGCTTAGAGGGTTCAGGTAAGCGATGTTTTTGGCAGTAAGGTGACCGAAACTTGATTTCACCCATAGACCAGTTCACGTGAGGGTTATGGACCTGGAGCCAGGGCATGCCCAAAATGATCAGAAATAATGGAGATGAGAAAACGTCCAGAGTTAGGATTTCTTTGTGTTGAGATAAACAGGTGGCAGACAGAGGATTGTTCTTCCCTGGAGCTGTAATGAGAGAGGGAGAGCAAGTTGAGTTGCATTGGCGGTTAAGGCGGATAAACTTGCCGGAGTAGAAGGAAAACACTTACGAGTCTTGACTGGACAGTTGTTCACGTAGTGGCCCGCCCCACCACAGTAGAGACAGAGGTTTAGCTGGCGTCTGCGCGCCCGTTCTTCTGGGGGCAAAGTAGAGCGCATAAGTCCCAGTTGCATTGGCTCAGGAGCATCAGGTGTTTGGGTGGCCGGACTTGGGCAGGCAGGAGGTAGATACCGGGAGGCAGGAACCGGAACTTTTGCAGTCATCCACATAGGGCGCATTTGCTGGGACGAGCGTTCAGACCGGCGCTCACGAAGGCGTCGGTCAATCTGGATGGTAAGAGCGATGAGTTCTTCAAGGGTATCGGGCATCCCTACCCGAGCAAGCTCATCCTTTAGACGTTCAGATAACCCCATGCGGAACTGATGACATAAAGCTGCGTTGTTCCATTGAGTGTCCGCGCTCCAGCGTCGGAAGTCCGTAACATAGTCCTCGGCCGGCCTGCGGCCTTGCTGGAGCGCGAACAAAGATGCCTCAGCGGTGGCAGTCCGCTGAGGGTCCTCGTACAACTGGGCCATGGCTTCGAAGAAGGCAGACAAAGACTGGATCTGTACAGAGTTGGTTTCAAGCAGGCGGTGGGCCCAGGTCTGGGGTTCCCCTTGAAGAAGGGATATGACAAATCCCACTTTAGTAGCCTCCAAGGAAAAAGTCTGTGGCTGTAGGGCGAAGTAAAGTTGGCAGGCGCTGCAGAAGGCCAGAAATTTGGTTCGGTCACCAGAAAACCTCTCAGGGATGGGGACCCTTGGTTCAGGTGGGAGCATGACCACAGAGGGTGGTGCAGCAGCCTGTGCTGGAGCAGCTGCGGAGGCAGAGGCCACACCTCCAGGACCACTAAGGTTCAGCACTTGACCCTCCAGTCTGTTGTAGCTGTCTTGTAAAGTCTTTACTGCCTGGGTGAGTGCCGCTAGGTGCGTACAGATCTCCTTGATGGGAGAGGTCTCTCCTGCGGGCTCAGTCATGGCTGTTCGTACTGTTAGGTACCTGGTAGTTGAGCCCGACTGGTAGAAGGAGACCTCTCTTAAACGCTGGTTCAGGAGCCACTGGAAGTGGGAACAGTGGTCTCTTGAGCACAGTGGGTAGGAGGGCCTGATGCAAGTTCCTGCGGTAGCAAACACTGGAACTGGAAAGACGTCCCTCCGGAATGGCTGAGCTGCAGATGCAGGTAGGCTGAAGCGGATCAGTAGGCAGACAGGTGGATGATTTGGCAGCAGCAGAAACTGGAGCTTGGCAGAGCAGGCTAGAAGCTGCGTCACAGAACACAGGCAAAGCAGAGTCAGACAGTCTGTTTGGCAGGAGATCGGGCAAGTATATGGCAGGAGGGATGATCCAAGAATAGTCAGGCAGGCAGGAGTTTGGCAACGGGTCACAAGATATAAGCGAGGTCAGGCAGGCCGGTTCGGATTGGAGACAGCAGAATGGTCAGACGGAGCCGGGTCACTAGCAATACAACAACAGGCAGGATACAGGAACTCAGGTGCAGAGCTGCAGACGAACAGCACCTGATGGAAGCATCTGACAGTCTTTTAAAGGGCCTTTGGCGCCAAACAGCGCTAGCGCGAACGGGCGTGCGTGCGGGCGCGCGTGCGAACGGGCGCGTGCGGGAGCGCTCCGGCGCCCCCCTGGTGGAGATTTCAGCAGAACTGCCCTGGGAAGGCCCCTCGTGCACCTGCGCGCACGCATGTTCGCCCGACGGCCACTGATATGTCCCTGACATTTACCTTAAAAGGCGATTTCTACTTTTAATGTGACCTAAAAAATTGTTATACAACAAACATGTTGGTTTGTTCTAAAAACCTTTTATAACTGCACATGTGATTGTGCTTTGATTAAAAAGATTGAGAATCAACAATGTGTGGCTTCTTCTTTCAATGCTCAAAAGCATTTTTTGTAGTAAAGTTGGTGTTTCCAGTGACAATGGGGGTTATTTACTAAAGGCAAATCCACTTTGCACTACAAGTGCAGTTTCAGAGCAATCTCAAGTGCACTTGTAGTGCAAAGTGTATTTTCCTTTAGTAAATAACACCCAACAGTGCTTTCTAATTTTACACAATCACGCCATTTTCAGGACTCCCCAAATTTCAGTCATGGTCAGCTAAAAGAAAGCCAAGCAGTAAATCAAAGCAAATATATGTTCAGTTTAAAATATATTTTTATTTAAAAAATGTCTCAGACATTGTGGCATATCGATGGCCCCCCTACCCGCAAAGTATTTCCTGTATCTTATACGGACCTCGCGGGCACTCTGGGGGGGCAAGCCAGGATGGCCAGCTTCAAGCGCCGTCAGGGTTGCTTCATTAATATGAATTCCGGCCTCAGGCCCAACTGAGCCAGCATAGTTCCTAGAATTTCTCCTTAAAAAATTGTGGAGAACACAGCGAGCCAGGATGATGTGATTGAGTTTATATTCCGCCATGTGTATCGGTGTAAGAAATAGGCAGAACCGGCTGGCCATTATTCCAAACGTTTTCTCCACCACTCTTCTGGCTCTGGCCAGCCAGTAATTAAAAACCCTCTGGTCTGGGGTGAGGGTCCTCCTAGGGAATGGCCGCATAAGATGGTCCCCCAGCGCAAAAGCTTCATCCACAGCGAAGACGAATGGGAGTCCTTCTGCATTGTCTTCTGGAGGTGGCAAGCCCAAGCTGCCATTCTGGAGACATCTGTAGAACTCCGTGTGGGCGATGACTCCACCATCTGACATTCGGCCATTCTTCCCCATGTCCACATACAGGAACTCGTAAGTAGCCGACACCACCACCAACATCACAATACTATTGAACCCCTTGCAGTTGTAATAGTATGACCCCGAGTTGGGTGGTGGGACGATGTGGACGTATTTCCCATCAATTGCCCCGACGCAGTTAGGAAAGTCCCACCGCTGGGCAAAGTGGGAGGCCACAGTCTGCCATTCCTGTGGGTTGTGGAGTCAAACAAGAAAAATAAATTAATAATTTTGCACAAAAACATTGAAAGCAGATTAGACACAAACATTCTTGGCCAACATTAGTATAACATTTATTTTAGGGAGTATCTAAAGACAAAGGTATAAGGTCCACCTATCAGATCCCCCCCATGGGCCATTTAAAAAATTTTAGGGGGGGATGTTTTGGACAGGTAACCCTCTCCACTTCATTGAGAGATGAATGCCTAAATAATGTGTATTACTTTGGCCTGCCCCTCCTTACTTACACTATTGGCAGCCCACTGGACAGGTAAGAAGTGTCATAATAGAAAGATATAAATACACACAGTACACATTTTAGCACATTTTTCCATTCTGCTATTACCTATCAAGATAATAATAGGATACAAAAACTTGAAACAGTACCATTTGAAAGTATTCAGGCAGGCCCTTGCACTACATGCTTTGGTGAATTCATCCATAAATGTGACCACAAAAGAGGTAGGTATAGTGTGTATGGGTTTGGCAAAGTCAGCAGATAGAGGATTGGTATCAGCTGAGTTAGCAGTTGGGGGGAGGGAGGGTTCCAAATGATTTTGGGACCCCAAAAAAAAAACCTCTGGCACTCTGCCTGAATTTAAAGCACACATCACAATTTTACACATTTTAGGGGGTATTTAGGGTAAAGCACTACTATGGAGCTCACAAAATACATTCTTAATTGAGTAGACGAGGTGGATATAGGCCCAGGAGAGCATGCTGGGGAGGTAAGTGAAGGTAAATATGTATGAAGGACAAAAAACAATTTTTAAAAAATCCAGCATGCATCAGGACAAAGGGGACATTCACAGCATATTACAATCATGGTAATTAGGGAATGAGGAAAGAAATACAATATATTAACAAACATTAAATACAATAAGATGTGATGTTAAAGGATAAATCTTACCTTAATATACTCCTTCTGCAGGACCTGGATGATGGCAGAACAGGTCTCCGGGATAATGATCCACAGAGCCTGGGGGGAGATGCCTGTCGAGAACTTGAGGTCCTGCAGGCTTCTCCCCGTCGCCAAGTACTTCAGGGTGGCGACTAGCCTCTGCTCCGGAGTGATGGCTTGCCTCATGCAGGTATCCTGCCTGCTGATATAAGGGGTCAGCAAACCCAACAAACGGTGAAAAATGGGGTCTGTCATCCTGAGAAAGTTCCTGAAATCGTCAGGATTATTCTCACGGATCTCACGGAGCAAAGGCATGTGACAGAATTGGTCACGCTGGAGCAACCAATTTTTGGTCCATGAACTCCTCCTTGCCCTGTTCATGGACTGGGCTTGTGTCAAAGTAAGGACCCCAACACCAAGCACAGCACGAACTGTACGATGAGTATGTACACGCAACATGGCTAGAAAACGGTCGGCTGGTCAGAACGAAGTAACAGAACACACTGAAGAACAGTAAGGCCTGTGAAGAGCGACCTGAAAATCAGTAACGAATGGACAGGAACACAATGACAAGTCAATGGGAACTCGCTGCACGCACTGAAGACCAGATACAAACCCACAAGCACAAACTGAACAGCAGAAATGCGATCTGAAAACCACGAGTCTGAAAAATCGTGAATCATCTCACCAAACTTTTACTAACACGAGATTAGCAAAAGGAGCCCAAAGGGTGCCGCGCTTGGTATTGAACTGCCCTTTTATAGTCTCGTCGTACGTGGTGTACGTCACCGTGTTCTTGGCGTTCAGAAATTCCGATAACTTTGTGTTACAGTGTGTGACAATTTTGAGCCAACATCCATTCGAAAAAATCCATGGATTTTGTCGTCGGAATGTCCGATCAATGTCCGACCGTGTATACAGGGCATTAGACTTAAGGGATTTCCTCTGAAGCCTACCTAAGCTTTCAGATAGGGACTTAGGAAAGGACCAGATAGCAGATCCCCTCTGAAGTTTAACACTGAAGGCCCTGGAGGGCCAACACTCAAATCTACTGCTAATAGACTCTCCAACAGGAGCATGACTAGTACACAAGGAATGGGATCGACTGCAGTTACGCAATAGGGTGGTCTACCAAAGGGGTTCCTAGATGATCCTGAAGTTAAGTCGCAGCTATTCTTGCCGAGAATGCATAGAGAGACCGTGCTGACTGCCTTACATGACAATCATGGCCACCTATGGCCTGTGAAGACATTCAAACTGGTGCGAGACCGGTTCTATTGGCCCTGTATGCAGGCTGAAGTTGAGGGAAGCTGTCACTCCTGCATACGGTGTATACAGAGGGTGCCCCAATGGGCCATCTTCAAAGTCAAGGACAACTGGAATTAGTGTGTTATTGACTTTCTGTGTCTGGGGCCTGACTCAAATGGACAGGGAAATGTTATGATGGTGACCCACCACTTCACCCGATATGCCCAGGCATTCCCGACTAAAGACCAACAAGCATCTACAGTGGCCAAAATTCTGGTAGAGAAGTTCTTTTTCCACTACGGCCTACCTCAGTGTATTCACTCTGACCAGGGGAGAGACTTTGAGAGTAGACTCATTAAAAGACTGTTATGCCCCGTACACACGGTCGGATTTTCCGATGGAAAATGTCCGATCGGAGCGTGTTGTCGGAAATTCCGACCGTGTGTGGGCTCCATCGGACATTTTCCATCGGATTTTCCGACACACAAAGTTGGAGAGCAGGAGATAAAATTTTCCGACAACAAAATCCGTTGTCAGAAATTCCGATCGTGTGTACACAAATCCGACGGACAAAGTGCCACGCATGCTCAGAATAAATAAAGAGATGAAAGCTATTGGCCACTGCCCCGTTTATAGTCCCGACGTACGTGTTTTACGTCACCGCGTTCAGACTGATCGGATTTTCCGACAACTTTGTGTGACTGTGTGTATGCAAGACAAGTTTGAGCCAACATCCGTCGGAAAAAATCCTAGGATTTTGTTGTCGGAATGTCCGAACAAAGTCCGACCATGTGTACGCCCTATTAGACCTGTTAGATGTTCAGAAGTCAAGAACCACCCCCTACCACACCCAAGGAGATCCCCAGCCAGAACGCTTTAATCGCACCCTCCTGGATATGCTTGGGACTCTTACTGCTGAAAAGAAACAGCATTGGAGCAGGCACATTACAGCTATTGTACATGCCTATAATAGCACTGAAAACAATGCCATGTTGCTCTTCACCATATAGGCTGATGTTTGGTAGGGAAGCTCAACTGCCGGTGGACTTGGCATTTGGCAGTTCTTTAGATCATACCTCAATGGTGTCACACAGAGGATATGTGGACCGCCTGAGGAAGAGTCTGAAGACAGCATATGAGAAAGCCCAGGCTGCATCAGACACCCGGGGCCAGCAAAACAAGGAAAACTTTGATCCAAAGTTGAGAGTACATGATTTGCAGCCTGGTGACAGAGTGTTACTGAGGAACTTGGGCATCCCTGGGAAACACAAACTGGCTGATCGGTGGAAGTTGCAGCCCTACATCATCTGCAAGCAGTTGCCAGGATTGCCAGTATACCAGATTCGCCGAGAAGGAAGCACGGGCCCATTAAAGACCTGGCACTGGAATTATCTGCTACCTTTATCAGAAGCTGTTTGTATACCTTATCAACCAAATCAACAGCCTACTCAAACCAGGTCCCAATCCTTGCCACCAAATATGGATGGATTCATTCCACAGAGACGACCCTTGGCAAGCCAAGGAGACTTTCCAAGTTCCCCAACTGTAGAGGACATAGAAGCTCCTCAACCTTCTGCAGCATCAGAGGAAGAGGCTACTATATTTGAAACGCCTGAGCCCAAAGAGCAGAGAGGAAAGCAAACAATTCACCCACCAAAAAGGCTGACATACGATACTTTAGGTGAAAATTCTGAAGAAGCGATCCTCACATCTCAGAGAACGCACAGCCTGCTGACCCTTCCCACTACAGATTTAGTGCAGGGTAACTCCAACTCACCCCCTGGCACATCTAGGTGGGCCATCCCAATATCGGTGGCTTGTGGGCAAGACAATCTCACCTCTTATGACAAATGGTGGGAGGTTCCCTTGCCAGGTTCATACGTGCATGCCAATTGCTTGTTTTCTTACATGTACTAACCTGTTTTGCCTCCCATTGTATTTTGAAAGCATGTAACAGGTTGTGGACATTATATGTTGGTAGACTCTGTCCTTCCTTTGGGGAACAAAGGTTCTTTGGTGGGGGGAGTATGTAGCAGGCATGTTGTAATGCAATTTCTCCTTTTGGCCACAAGATGAGAGAGATACTGACTGGTCCTTCCACAAAAACTCAGAGACACAGAGCATACTGGGAAAAAGGGGAGTTTCAGAAAGTGCTGAGGGGATGGAAGAGAGGGAAGTACTAAGGTAAAAAGAAAGTTCTGACAGGAGACAGAGGAGAGGAGAGGAGATTGCTTAAAAGAGAGGGAGATACCAAGTACTTTGCTGGGACCCAGTGACACTTAACAGTGAGAAGAGGAGGAAGCCTGAGAAAAGGAGAGATGTGAGAAGAGTAAGAGAAAAACGCTGTGAGAGGGATTTTTGGAGCTGAGGGGAGAGAGAGAGAGAGACACACACTGACACCAGAGAGTGTGTGACCTATTATTAAGGAGGGAGAGCTGTCTGAGGAGAGCGGGCTGAGGTACCAGCATCGGGCTAAAAGAGAGAGAGAGAGACATCTAAAGGAGAGAGTGTGATCTAAAGGAGGAAGAGCTATCTGAGGAGAGCGGGCTGAGATACCAGCATCAGGCTAAAGGAGCGAGAGACACACACTGACACCAGAGAGTGTGTGACCTATTATTAAGGAGGGAGAGCTGTCTGAGGAGAGTGGGCTGAGGTACCAGCATCAGGCTAAAAGAGAGAGAGAGAGACATCTAAAGGAGAGAGTGCGATCTAAAGGAGGAAGAGCTGTCTGAGGAGAGCGGGCTGAGATACCAGCATCAGGCTAAAGGAGCGAGAGACACACACTGACACCAGAGAGTGTGTGACCTATTATAGAGAGAGAAAGCCAAGCCTTTCCAGAGGCCGCAGAGAGAGAGAGAGTGTGGTGAGGTGACCAGACTGCGTGGTGGAACTCCACCAGAGAGAGAGAGACACACACGTTTTTCCTGAGACGACTGGGAGAGCGCTGCAAGAAGATAGAGGGGAGCCAGGATTGGTGTCACCAACACGTTCCGCCACCATTAACCTCAGGAACCCTGATCGGTGACTCAAAAAGCCCCCAGCTCAGCGGAGATGACCCATGCCGTTTCAGGGATCACGATATCCGATATCTAGGTATCGGGTCAGCCGCTGCCTCTTCACCTTGCAAGTTTTGCTACCAGTCATCTCGATTGGCCCTCAGAAGGGGATCCAGTGCCTAACAACATTGCTAGAAGCATCAGGAGCCTGAACCGGCACCTGGGATTATCGTTGTGTCATCGCACAGAGGATTGGTGAGAGGGTGCAAACCCAACATCCTTCTTGACACCATACTGATACTGCATGCAGACACCAATTTCCCTTTTTAGTGTCATGGGATGCTTGTTTGGAGCTGTTTTCACCTGGAGATTTGGCCTGTAACACACCTCCTGTATTAGAGCGCCCCCATTCTGGATGAAGGAGCACAGAAGGCACATTTGGATTGCAACATTGTCAGTCTGGGGGGAGATGAGTGTTAGATATACTAACAGATTTAAATACACTAAACACATTGAAGCCAAACTCCAGCTAACACTTTATAAGTAGTTACAGTAAATAGTTTTTTCCTTTTACAAAAAAGGTTTTAAATGAATCACCAGATGAAAATAGAAGAAGCCCAAGAAAGAAAATGAATGCAGCCATCATATCTAAGAGTTGGTAGGCTGCAATATAATACATGTTTGCTTTTGGGTTTAATACCACTTTAACTATCTGCTAAATTTGATCTGGACATCTATGCATCAGTATCTTGAATGGTCATGAAAGAGTTAAGCCTTATTAAGTGTGTCCATTATCAGGCATTTATTATTAGTTAATAAGAACCCTTAAATAGTCCCCATTTGAAAACTAGAAATGTGATGTCTGGCTGAACTACAAATATTAAATATTAATTTAGTAGATGGTATGAATTGATATAAAATATGTATCCAATTAAAGCGTAACAGGTTGTTTCTCTTGAAGGAGAGTACCAATATTCTCTCTCTAGCAGTCTGGCCTATTAGGAAGCTGGAAGCAGCAGGGATGATGCTATTCCTCCATCTCGAGATTCATGCAACACTGCTTTGATCAACACCTTACTGTGGCTGATAGGACACAAGACGTTAGACCTGCTCTTTGTAAGAGCTGCCTGTATCTCATTCCCCCTATAGCCAATTATTCTCCAGCAATCAAGGGAGAGAATGAAGGAGACATAGAAAAGACAGCTTTGTAAAAGTGTCACGTGTATGTATACAGCACGTTGTTAACTCCAACCCTGCTGGCATGGCTATCATTCTAAGTGGTAATGAATTCCTACAAAGTTGAGGTGTCTGCATTGAAGAAGACTCTAAAGACAAAGGGTCATGTGCTGTAGTAAATGCTTGTTTTCAATTTTGATTGAAACGATTACCTGAATGTAATTTTTGATCACTTTAATTCAGATTGTCGTATTTCATTTACAAGCACATTTTAACCACTTCAGTCCCGGAAGGGTTTACCCCCTTAATGACCAGGCCATTTTTTGCGATATGGCACTGCACCGCTTTAACTGACAATTGCGAGGTTGTGCGATACTGTACCCAAACAAAATTGACTTCCTTTTTTACCCACCCAGAGCTTTCTTTTGGTGGTATTTGATCACCTCTGCGGTTTTCATTTTTTATGCTATAAAGAAAAAAAGACCGATAATTGTTTTTTTTTACTTTCTGCTATAATACATATAAGGTTTTTTTTTTAAAAAAATGACTGCGCCACCTAATGGACTATATGAGCTGCTGACACTGCAATTAGACAAATTGTGTAAGAGAATGTGGGGTAAAGTGTAGCGCTAAGTGATTAGTGCAAATGTGTAAATATGCAAACAATAATTAACAGTACAATATTGAATTAAAAGGCAGTATTTGACACCTGAAAAAAACAAAACACATAATGTCCATCAAACTGAATTGAAAGGAAACGTGAAAACAATCCAAACACGTGTGAATTGACTTGAGGTGAGATAGTTCATGTAAAGTGAAAAAATGAATATTCAGAAAAGACATTTATGTGGATAAGTAATAAGCTCATCAAGAAGCCCACAGCCAAGACAGAGTCACCGTCGGATGTGCGACCACCACCAGCAAAGGTATTAGGGTACTCTTACCAGACGGCATGGGCTACCTGCAAGAAGCAAGGAGCCAAACAAGCAGAACTGGAAACTTTGAGCGTTGGCGGCGGCAATCTGTGATTTTTAGCAGGACTGCGACATTGCGGCGGACAAATCTGACCCCAAATTACACTTTTTGGGGACCAGTGACATTATTACATTGATCAGTGCCATAAAAATGCACTGATCAATGTAAAAATGTCACTGGCACTAGGGGGCGATCAAGGGGTTAACTGTGTTCCCTGGGTGTGCTCTAACTGTAGGAGGGATGGGCTTACTGAAACATGACAGAGATCACTGTTCCCGATCACTGGGAACAGTAGATCTTTGCCATCTGGCAGAAAGGGGAATCGCCTTGTTTACATAGGCAGTTCCCCGTTCTGCCTCTCCTCACCGCAATTGCGGGTCACCATTGGACATCGAGTCCACGGGACTCGTGGGCACGCTCCCGGGGCACGCGGCGGGTGTGCATCTGCTATCCTCCTTGCACGGACTGACATACAGGTACGACGGTTCATGCAGGAGAGCCAGCCTGCCGCAGTATATCTGCGTGAGCTGGTCGGCTAGTGATTAATACACCCTAATTACCCTGTGTGATGCAGATTCCTGCTGAACCTCTCCTTCCCTGTGGAAGCTGAGGCTATAGATAAAGGGACTGGCAGAATCATTGTCCTCACTCCCCTTTGCTGCTATTTCACCAAAGCCCCCAATGGAGCTCCTAACAAATTGTACAAAAAATATTGTAAAAAAATCATTTAAAAAAATTAAATTGTAAAAAATAATACCAAAATAAAATAACAAAAATAAAAAACTACTGTGCCTGTATTACCAGTCTCTGCCCTACTGACACCATCCACTGCTCTACTGACAAAGTCCACTGCTCTATTGACTAACATCATCCACTGTCTTACTGACACCAGCCTCTGCCCTACTGACACGTCTACTGCCACCTTCCATTGCTCTGCTGACACTATCCACTGTAATATTGTGCATGCGTGTATGAGTTTTGGTGTGCACAACCTAATGCAATAGGCTGCACACACCTATGTTGCAAACATTGATAACATTCTCTTCACAGGCATCTACTAAGCCATGTGGAGCAGCAAAACACAATCACTGTGTTATACCACTAAGGAAGAAGCATAGAAAGCATGAATAGCCAGGAACAGGGGTATATGGACCTCATAGACTTCTATGGGGCTGTACTGCAAAAGCACAGCCAAGCAACAAAGGACTTGTGGCACGAGATGTAAGGCTGCTTTCACACTGAGGCACTTTACAGGCACTATAGCGCTAAACATAGCACCTGCATAGCGCCTGTAAAGAGCCTCTCCTCTCACTCCAATGTGAAAGCCCGAGGGCTTTCACACTGGAACGGTGCGCTGGCAGGATGCCAAAAAAAAGTCCTGCAAGCAGCATCTTTGAGGCCCTGTAGGAGTGGTGTATACACCGCTCCTAAAACACCCCTGCCCATTGAAATCAATAGGCAGCACCGCCAAAGAGCTGGCAAAGCGCCGTTTTGCAGGCACATTTAACCCTTTTTCCGCCGCTAGCGGGGGTTAAAGGTGCCCCGCTAGCGGCCGAAAAGTGCCGCAAAAATGACGGTAAGGCCACTGGGGCACTGGGGGCGCCGGCGGAAAAGCGCCGCTATTTTTAGTGGCGCTTTACCGCTAGTAGGGTGCTTATAACGCAAAAACAACACTCTCAGCCTCACCCTGCACAAAGATTCTCCAGCTCACAGGACCACAATAAAGGTGCCAGCAGCCTGAGAGCGATTGTCACTGGGTTTAGTTAACTAAGCAATTAACTCATTAAATTGCCACCACCTGCTTTTACCGAAAAGCAGGAAAATTTCACAAGATTAGCAATAACAATTACAAATAAAATAAACATTTTTAAAATATAGTTTAACCACTTGCTGCCCGCAATATGACGACGGCAAAGTGGTTGTGATATCCTGACCGGACGTCATATGACGTGATCAGGATAACACATCCGGCACGCGCCCGCGGGGGTATGCAGTGTGGTGATTGGAGGTGCTGTGTGTCAGTCTGACACACTGCAATTCTGATCGTGGTATGGAGCCTCTGACAGAGGCTTCTTACCACGTGATCAGCTGTGATCAATCACAGCTGACCATCGCATTAACCAGGAAGTGCCGGTAAACGGCTTTCCTTGGTTCACACTGACAGGGAGAGCCGATCGGTGGCCCTCCCTGTCAGAGGGGGGGTCTGTGCTGATAATCAGCACATTGATTATCAGCACAGCCCCATCAAAAGGTGCCCATCAGCTGCCAACCAGTGCCCAACACCTGCCAGGCTGCCCCCGTAATAAACACCAGTTAGTGCCCACAACAGTGCCGATCAGTGCCCCATCAGTAATGCCTGTCAGTGCCCCATCAAAGTGCCAATCAGTGCTACTCAGTAATGCCTGTCAGTAGATCCTCATCAGTTCTGCTTATCTAGTGCCACCTATCAGTGCCCATCAGTGCCGCCTATCAGTGCCCATCAGTTTTTTTTTTGTTGGTTTTTTTCAAATTAAAAACCGCAGAGGTGATTACATACCACCAAAAGAAAGCTCTATTTGTAGGAAGAAAATTATAAAAATTGAGTTTGGGTACAGTGCTGCATGACCGCGCTATTGTCACTCAAAGTGTGACAGCTCTGAAAGCTAAAAATTGCCCTGGGCAGGAAGGGGGGAAAGTTCCTGGTATGGAAGTGGTTAATTATGAAAAGGTAAAAATGGTGCAAAAAAGAAGATTACAAAAAATAAAGAAATTACAATGTAACAAAGAGACAATAGGGCAAAAGAGAAATAAAAAGGAGTTGAGGGTGAGAACACTTAACAATGTCCTGGTTTCCAGAGTCCAATGAATAAGCAAAAATGGTACACTGGCTCTCTCAAGTCCAGTTAGGTGTTCTTTGGTTTGATGTTAAAGCGAGAGCTGTCACAATGTGGTTGCATTCCACTTTTCTTCACATCAAGGGGGTTTGGTTGAGATAGACCATCTGTCTATTTATCTGGTCTAAGGGGTGGTTTCTGGGATGTCACCACTTTTATGACCAAGTCCCAGATACAGTTTTCTATAAGTATTAATATTAGTCGGCTACCCTGCATGTTATTGTCTAGCATGAAATTAGCTTTGAAATAGATATACCTATGGCAGGTCTCGGATATCTGTTTCTCATAGGAGGGGTGTGGAGGCCTAATACACTCTGGTACTTCCTAGCATGGGGGATTTGGGTTAAAAATGCTACAAATTAACCGAGGGAAGTAAATATGTCCTTGATCTGGATTTGCTATTATTATTTCATGAGTTATGACTTATACTGTATGGACATACAGTAGCCACTGATCCCAATTTGACAGCTGTGCATGTGCAATGCGTGTCTCTGGATGCACACATTGTCTACATTTGGGGGCACGCATCCCTGCACTGTGCTGGGGCATCTTATCCTGGGATTTTGGGTACTCAGCAATGTCTAGGATAAAAGAGGGGAAAGATACGTCAATTTAATAATCTTTATTTCCCTCTGCCTTTTTTCCATTACAGTGTTTAGTGCGGGGGGGGAGAGATGTCACATACTTGACAGCTTCCCAGCATGAGCAGGGTCCCTGTACACTAGCTCAGAGTTGTTCTTAACGTGATTGTAAGGGTTCGTTTTTTGTTTTTTAAATAAGAAACATATCATACTTACCTTGACTGTGCAGCTCGTTTTGCACAGAGTTGCCTCGAAGCTGCTCTTCTGGGGTCCCCCAGCGGCTCTCGCGGCTCCTCTCCACATCAGATAATACCCTAGGAGAAGCGCTCTTCCAAAGGATTACCTTGCGGGCACGCTCCCGAGTCCAGCATTCGGCGTCCATAGACGCCGAATGTAGGACTCGGCCCCACCCCCCAGCGCCCGCGTCATTGGATTTGATTGACAGCAGCGGGAGCCAATGGCTGCGCTGCTATCAATCTATCCAATCAAGAGCCGAGAACCCCGGGTAGAGGGACAGCTCGTCCCCGTCGGGTCAAGTTCCAGGGCTCAGGTAAGTAAAACGGGGGGGCTGGGGGGCCGGGCACAGCCAGGTGTTTTTTCACCTTAATGCGTAGGATGCATTAAGGTGAAAAAACACAAAGGTTTACAACCCCTTTAATTACTGCCAGTTTCCTAATTTGACAACTGGTTGTAATTCTTTAAGAATTTGGCACTGTCATAGTGACAGATTCTTAAAGTGGCCATAGCAAGAGATGGCTGCAAGTGTTGGTATTGCTAATGCTTGCTTGAATTAGCCGCAGGTAGTTCTTAGGGGAACTTCTGCCAGAAAAGTACCATTACACTGTGTTCCTTCACAGTATGAAACTGTGCTACCAGCTTTGATATATAGCTAGAGCAAGAAGCATATAAAGTGCTTGGTGTGTAGACATAGTAAAAGTGGCTTACTGAACAGTATGTTCTCCCATGTCTTTGTGCTTAATACATAATAAATTTAATACATAATACATAATAATTTAATAAATAAAAGAGATTACGTTGTGACCTTTTACTCTTAAATTCTGTAGGTCTGACCTAAGCGATATGTTTGTGAGTTTCCTGGTAATGGCTGAGCAGAGGACAACTCACACTGCGGAAAACATACCGTAACTGTGGCTAGTTTTTATTATTACTTCCCACAGATTGGAACTAGTTAATCTTTGTTGCCAGAGAGTAACATTGACCCATGCCTATTGGCTTTTATACGTCAACTTAGCAGCTGTAATTGGCTGTATTAAGCTGTCCTTACTACTGAATTGAGATATTTAGAAATGTCATAGCCAGTCTTAATCCCCATTCCCTGCCAGCAGAATTATGTGCTGTAAACTACTCAGAATGTCCACTGGGAATTGGAACTGACAAGTGCAAAAGTTTACTAATATGAAATCATGCATGTGCCTGCTGGACCAGGGATCTCTGTCACCATTATCCTTTTGAATATGTAAACTGCAGAGCCAGCAAGGATCTATCTGTTTTAAAGAGGTGTTTGAATGTTGGAACATGTTTTCACTTTATCTTTAAAGCTGAATTCCAGGCATACAGCTAAATACACAGCTGTAAATGCACACAAGGTAGCTTAAGTTCATTCAGTCCTTAGATTTGTACAGCTCTGCCAGGAACCATAGCCTGAGAGGGGGGATAAAGGACATGTCAAAATCTGTGTGTGTTTTTATTTACTTTGCACTTATTCACATGGAGAGGGCGGGATCTGAGGGCCCCCACCTTTTGTGAGGAAGGAAGGGGGAAATCCCCCCCAAAGCATCCCCCTATGTTGAGGGTATGTGGCCTGGTATGGTGGTATGGTTCAATCCAGCAGGCTCGATCCCCCCCCTTTCCTGGCCTGCTGGACTGCATGCTTAGATAAGGGTCTGGTATGGATTTTGGGGGGACCCCTCACCATTTTTTTTAAACATTTTGGCGTGGGGTCCCCTTATAGATCAGGGTAGGATCTCCATGCTGTTTCTTTTTCATTCTTAAATGCAATTCTTTTGTTTACATTCTCCTGTCCTGTGCACAGCAGATAAGTCATGGTTGTTAAGTATGCAGTCACCACCCACTAAATAACAACAAGCTATTTACTGGCTGTTAAGGATGCAGACGGGTGCCAGTTCCTTAACAACCAGCGCTAATTAAATATATTCCTTTAATAAAGCGTAACTAGACCACAACCTATTTATATCATTTAGCGAATTGACTTTAGAGTCAGTTTATCTTTTTTTTATCTTTTTTTTTACTAGTATGGTAAATACCACATAAACTGACATTTTGAATATCACATAAAATAATTGGACAATGTGTCACGTGATCCAATTATCTCATGCGATATTCTTTATGAAATGAGCCCTGTAAGAGGGGAGGTAACAAGTGGGATTATAGCCAGTGCATGGGCTACAGGATGCTCATATCAGAGCTGGTGAAGTTTGTCAGGACACCAGTGAGAGTCCTCTGTAATCAGATCAGCCCTGACCAGGTGGAGTGCTGAAATGCACAGACGGCAGGGAAAGCTGTGAAGCCTCGAGGAGAGAGAACGCCGGCTGTTCTAGTGCCCTGTACCCTTCTGTGCCCTTTCATCAGCCTACTCTGGGGAGCTACCTGTGTCAATTTATCCTTTCAGAGGCAGTGCGGACCAAGGTAAGTATCAGCAGCAACCTTTGATGACTAAAGACCAGTCACAATAAAAGCAGATTAAAAACAGATAATAAAACTACTTATTAAAAGATTTTTCTGGAGATATACAATTTAAATAGTAATCCTAATATAATGAGGCTGTAAAAAGACCCAAATGTGGGGGTGACAAAATTAATTTTAATTCATATTTATGGGGCTGCACCAAAATGGCATAGGAAAATGATTCTTTAACTATCAAATGACAACATGTCATATATGACATGCCTAAAACATAAATGAGGAGTTAAAATATACAAACAAATAGAGCTGGTGTTTGGCATGGGGTCTCCCCTCAGTGTGGTTCGGTTGTCAACAAATGGAATGTTATAGCAATAGATGGAAGACTGAACATGTTATATCCATGAAAGAGCAATCCATAGCATAATCTACTGGAATTGCATAAAACGACACCAAGGTAAAGCTATATTGGCGCATATATGGAAGAAGCCCTTACCTCTTATTGTACAGTATATGTAGTTAAACAAGTGTGCATATATCCAAAAATGGGGCCTCGTGTATGATAGCAAAAAAAAAAAAAGTTGCTAAGATAGAGACAAAGTTAAATAGATATGCATATAGAAGAACCAAGCCTAGAGTAACATAGGACCTCAAACACTCAAGACACTGAACATTAGTCCAAGGTGAAAATGCTACAGAAAGAAGGTCTCAGGGGCTCATGTATGTAATAGGAACAATCCGGAGATGGTTAGATGATGGTATACACATTCAGTATTTCACCGAGATCGATTGTATTGTATCTGTCCAGTTGGAATGCTCAGAATGTTTCTTGAGCGCCAAGTGTCTTAAAGTGCTTACCTTCAGGCAAGGCAGGAGAGGTAGATTGTTTGGACACCAACCATAGGAGGCTAGGGTCCTTATTATGATGTGCCACAAAATGTCTAGCGACACTATATTTAAGATGAGCTGTTCGATACTGCTCTCCCATGTTTGCCAAATCTAACTGAAAGAGGAATATTTGTTCTATCCACATACTGTAGGCCCAATTAACATGTGATGCAGTAAACTACATAAGATGATGTATACAAAAAATAATTTAGCTAATCATGAACAATAAAGTGCAGTGCATATACTGATCCACATAACAAAACAACATGAAAAAACATACAAATATGTTTGCAAAAAAATCCTTAAGATAGAAACATAACATATATTACATAAATATAAAAATGTCCATATGTAGAAAAGGGACGTCAAGACCAATAATCCACCACCAGGTTATAGTACAAGTGACACTTCCACACCCGGTGAGCAGGAATGCTAGGATGGTCTAACGAACAGGCAGAATATACCTCTGCAGGGTATAGGACAGGAAATCCTCTGTAAAAACTCCAATACAGGGCCAGATCTTCTGATGGGATCACACTCAGATGGACCGCAGCAGGATCAATACGATCAATTAAGAATCCAAAAGAAAAAGAACTCTAATGCCCTGTACACACGATAGGATTTTCCGATGGAAAATGTGTGATAGGACCTTGTTGTCCGAAATTCCAACCGTGTGTAGGCTCCATCACACATTTTCCATAGGAATTTCCTACACACAAAGTTTGAGAGCTTGCTATAAAAGTGCCACGCATGCTCAGAATAAATTAAGAGACGAAAGCTATTGGCTACTGCCCCGTTTATAGTCCCGACGTATGTGTTTTACATCACCACGTTCAGGATGATCAGATTTTCCGACAACTTTGTGTGACTGTGTGTAAGCAAGACAAGTTTGAGCCAACATCCGTTGGAAAAAATCCATGGATTTTGTTGTCGGAATGTCCGATCAATGTCCGACCGTGTGTACAGGGCATAATAGTGTGATATCGTTCAGATAGTTTATTGAAAAGAAAAAGTCAATAGGCTACTTACAATGTTAAAAGTTAAATCTCACATGGGTAAAACAGGTTTGCGGCAAACTCTCAAAAAATGAACACTCATACTTCCGGGTCACATGGATCGTGATGGCGTCAGCGCGTAGCTCCGCCCGACATGTTTTGTCACATGTGACATCTTCCTGGGGCAACGGCGATGCACTGAGCCATCGCATTAAATAGAACAACCAGGCCTCGTTTTTGCACAGCGGCCATAATGTATTCAAGTCTCCTTGCCATTCATCTCACAGACAACCACATCGTGATTGGAGATAACAATATTTGTACCAAACGATATGACTGAATAGTTGATGTTATATATTGATATTAATAAAATTATAAACAAAAAATGGCATTATCAACCAATTAATTAAAATGACTAATAAATTCAAGGCAAAGTTATCATTAATAAGAATAAAAAGAACCATAGTGGCCTCTAGTGGATAAACGTATCAATTCATACAAGATCTCAAGGATAGATAAATGGAAAAGAAAATTTAGTTCATCCAATATGTATGTATATTATAACCTGATCATATAAATTGATGTTTACCAAATTCATATATTTTGCAAAAATTACTTAAATCCAACAATATACTTAAGATAATCACAACTGGTATAATTTACAATAACATCATGCAGCGTCCAGCTTCAGACCTTTGTAGCACACTTGCAGTTGAGAGGCAGGTCTCCTCTCAACTCCTACTCCACCCACCAACTCTGGGATTTCCTGCCTTATGTGCTGCTTTCTGGAGGCTGCTTAACACTGTAGGGGCAAGAGACCCTGTATTCTGGTTCCCAAGTAGGCCACTATTAATGCTGAGAGAACTGCAAGTCAGCCCTCCTTTCTGTACAAATTGTGCCAAAGTCCTTCAACCCTGTATGGGTGAGACCCCTGAATACAAAAGGCCAATCCCCTTTAAAAGGACCACAAACTGAATATTGGTACCACATAGCACCCATCCAGGACCCAACTTTGGTGTCCTGTACATATCCCCCCCCACCCGTCTCAACACAAAGGTGTTGGAGGCAACATTTGACATCATCCAATGCACTCGGGAGAGGGCATCAGCATTTTGATTTTGTCTCCTGGGTCTGTGCTCTAACACAAAATTGAACTCCTGGATAGATGGGAACTGTCTTGTCACCCTGGCATTGGTCTGCTTGTTTTGTCTCATCCAGGTCAATGTGGCATTGTCTGACACCAGGCAAAACCTCCTAGCTAGCACAAAGTAACACAGAGAGTCCAGAGCCCATTTGAGGGGGCGAGACACTCCCACTCCACCACAGCATAGTTTTTCTTCGCTGTCGTCCGTTTCCCACTGAGAAAAACTACGGGGTGCTTTTTCTCATTGACCAACTGAGACAAGACTGCTCCTAAGCCTTCACTTGAGGCATCTGTCTGCACCATGAGCTCCTTAGAAAAATCAGGAGCCATGAGCACCAGATGCTGGCACAATGTCGTCTTAAGCTTCTGAAAAGATTCTATGGCATCCGCATTCCACTTTATTATTACTGAATTCCTGCCTTTTGTTAAGTCAGTTAATGGTGCAGCTTTTGTGGCAAGGTCGGGGACAAACCTCCGATAGTAGCCAACTATGCCCAAAAATGCTTTGACCTGTTTTTTTGGTTAGGGGACAGGGCCAGTTCTGTATGGCTTCCACCTTATTCATTTGAGGTTTCACTAGTCCCCTACCCACAATATATCCTAGGTACTTGGCCTGCTCCATTCCAACTGCACACTTCCCAGAATTAATTGTGAATCCTGCTTTCTTCAAAGAGTCTATGACTACCTGAACCCAGGGAAAATGGGACTCCCAATCAGTACTGAAAATGCAATGTCATCCAGGTAGATCGATTGGTGTTTATGTTTATACTATATGTTTATGTTGCCAATATACAGTATTAACAAACTGCTACAGTTTACTAAAGTATAAATATGCAAATCTTTAATTGTACTGTGTATCACAACTATTATTTTTTAAGGCTCCGTTCACATTTATGTGATTTGGATGTGGTTTAAACCGCATCCGATTCGCATAACATGTGAACCGCCAGCTTTCTCAATGCAGCCAGTTCACACATATGCGATGCAGTTTTAAAAAGGGTTCTGTGCGTTTTTCAGCCCAGTTCAGATGCGATTTCAGGTAGAAATTTTGCACCTGAATTGCACCCGAACCAGTGAACAGAACTGGACTCCCACACTGAAACCACAACCATATATTTGTGAACCCAGCCTAATTGTCTTACAGGAACATAAAGTCAGTGCTGATGCCTCTTCTGTTTGGTGAAATCCTCCTCCATCTATGCCCCCTCACCCCCGCTGCCATAATCATATGGTAAGGCAGGGGTTAAGAGAACTGTGGGAGCTATCACAAGCTCTCATCAGGGATGATAAATTATACCCACAATCTATGAATGAAGGGAGTGGATCTTTCAATAATCTGCCCCTCCTTTATTCATAGATTGTTTATCTTTCACAGAAGTTGTAGTACCGGCTTCTATTGATGGAGGAGGTGGGCAAAAAGGGCAGGCATAATCAGGCTCTCTTGATGAGAGCCTGTGACAGCTCAGGCAGCTCTATTAACCCCCGCTGAGAGATTGCAGTGGTGGGGGTGGGGGAGAGACACATCGTACCGGCTGTAAGTTATGTCCCTTGTGCTGATTTTTGTGGTTTTTTTTATTTTGACTGCACATAGGCTTTAACTGTTTGACCCAAACAGAACTGAATGTTGTAAAACAGGTAATTCAATCTTTTTGATACTATCCCCATCATATATGGAGATAGTAATTTTATGATACACATAACACATGCATGTTACTCATGCACTTCATTTAATGGACATAACACAAATGTGAATAAAGGTGACCTTTAGCTTCCCAATCTGATTGGCTAAATTTGTCTTAACAGTGACAGCTGACAAATGTCAGGTCCCCTCCTAAAGTGACACAAGTTGGGTCTGACAGTCATAAAGATAAAATCAATTAAGGTGTCTTTCATTTTAATTTACACAGCAGAGGACAATGCCCAAGGGAGACTGAAATAGTGAGAGCAGCAGTTAAAATTTAATTATAAAATGAGATGGCTAATTGTTGCTGGAAATATTTAATAAAGGTCATCTGGATACTTTAATAGTGAAACATAGGATTTCATAGACAGAGCTTCCAACACAAGGCTCTCTCCAGTTATTAGCAATTACTATAGTCAAATAGGGTCATCTAATTTTCTCCAGTCAATATATTTAACTTTTTTTTCATTGCAATATCTGATACACGCAAAGACAACCCAAAATCTTACCTGACTATTCAAATTAGAAGCCACAAAACATATATAATGGCAGCTGGTGGCATTTTAAAACACTCTTCATAAATAATATGGGTGCAGTCATGGAGAAAGAGGTGTATGACATGAAAATAAATATGTCATTCCTCCTACAGGTTCTGACAGCTTTGACCTTTTATGACTTTTTTTTTTTAAATTGTGTCAATGTATCATACACATCCTCTGAACTTAGATGTGCAAGATCAAGACAAAAACAAAAATGTTAAAACTAAATGTTAAATTAAAAAAATGTTTATTTTAATATTGTATTAGGTGTGATCTTTTCTGAGAGTTTTAACAGTGTTTCATATAGTTTGATCAATTAGCATTTTACAAGCATCTGTTTGTAGACATGTTGTGTGTATGTGTAGATGAGAACTATGAACCTTTTCTGTATGCTTTGCCAAGTCATTTGTGGGAGGTGTTTCGTCAGCAAAGTCATCAGGGGTCATGTGGTCCCAAGCAACAAACTTTATCTGAATCTCAACCATGACCCTATGTTCAAATATTGATCACCCTTATTCTTTCACCTGGAAAGCCAAGAAACGTCTAGATTGAAAAATGTGCCTTGCTCCATTAACTTTATATGTAAATCATTGTTTTTAAAATTATATCACTTGTGGCCTTTGTATCCCCTTTATTATATATTCAGCCAGGAGCTAGAGACGGCAAAAGTTGCAGCGATCTGACTCAAATTTTCATATTTTATGTTTCTTGTCTCACATATTTGAGCTTTTTTGCCCACTGCCAAAGAAACTAAAATAGATATTCATTTCATAGCAAGGTTGGCCTGCAGACCTTTAAGTTTTCATACCTGTTCTCCTTTATAGAGAAATAGAACATGAGTGTAGGTACTTTTACATTTGTCAACTTTCATTCTCCACAGCCTTCAAGTGCTAATAATACATCTCTTTGTTAGGCAGCAGCAAGTAAGGTCACAGCTCCTGGTGATTCTGTGTTTTGACAGGCTGCTAATGAACACTTGATAAGACAAATTTTTTCATCTCTAAATCTCATCTTTATTTCTGACCTGGAAAGATTCTTCTGCCACTTTACAGGTGCTAGAATCCTTGCTCGACATGATTTTTTGTACAAAGTGTTACAGTATAGATATTTTTTCTTACAAAACTTAGTCCATTAGTATCCTCCTGGCAAATAAGGAGTTGGTTATTCCAAGCATATTATCAAATGTTCTAATAAATAGACAAAATATGCATTTCTGTGAAATGTTATGCTTCTTAATGATAGATTTGTGTTGGTCCATTGCTGTTGGATATATCTCATATGCAGCCACTGTTGATAATGCCTCATTTTCAATTAGCAACCACTTTGAAAGCTGAATTTGCTTAAAATAACGTCACATGTGCACATTATGGTAACATGCCTGTAATATGAACACAGGGAGCCATTCTAGGTGCCAAGAACTGCTTCTTGAAACTTAAACTTAAATTTGTTTTGTTTAACTTTTCCGACCGTGTGTGGGCTCCATCGGAACTGCAGCTGACTTTTTCGGTCAAAAATCTGACGGACTTTAGATTTGGAACATGTTTCAAATTTGTCCGATGGACTCGAGTCCAGTCGAAAAATCCGCTCGTCTGTATGCTAGTCCGACGGACCAAAACCCACACTAGGGCAGCTATTGACTACCGGCTATCAACTTCCTTACTTTAGTCCGGTCGTACGTCATTACGTACAAATCCATCGGACTTTGGTGTGATCGTGTGTAGGCAAGTCCATTCGTTCAAAAGTCCGTCGGAAGTCCGTCAAAAGTTCGTCGAAAGTCCATCGGAAAGTCTGCCAGACCAGTCCGGTCAAAAAGTCCGCCTGTGTGTACGTGGCATTACACTTGAAGTTTTTTTTTATAGCCAAGTACAAGAAGACCATATGTATTAATATCAAAAACCTAACAAGGAGTAAGGATTTTTATTCAGTGCAGCTTCAGTGCTTTTTAAATTGAAATAGTGCTGTATAACCCCTGATTTGTGTGTATATTGTTTAGGAAAAAGGCCTTAAATTCTATAAAAGGTGAATGTAGTAGCCAGTTTTGCGCTCTTTGATCCACAACATCCACTGTTGATTGGGAATAGAAGGCATTTTACTCGTGTTCATGATACCAGTATTAAATCTGGTTTGCATTTTTGCATTAAGGGTTGTTATCATCCTGGAATATGGGAACATCATATTTGCACCATGAGCTCGTATTAAATGGTCTGATAGTCCCTGGACATATTATGGTCATGAGACATAATTACTTCCACAAACACAGTTGCCAATTGATTTTGTGGCTAGTAGACATATTTTAGTTTCCATAGCAAGCCTGTGTAAATGTAGGAGTAAAGAAAAATGTCAGATAGTATTATTTTTTATGTTTTTGGATCTTTCAATGTTGTCATTTGATACAGTTTCTAAATATCAGTCCTGCCATAAATTACACTGTTGCAAAGTTGACATACGATTTTTGTCATGTGGGGTTACTGAGGCACTGATTCAGTTTTCAGCTTCTAACTTCAGCTTGTTAAGCTGACAATAAGGCTATGTTCACACTGATCCAACACGGAAGTTGCACGACTTCTCATCCAACTTTGCCTTGTGACTTCAGGTCCGACTTCCATGCGACTTCAATGAATGGGATCTGATTTTGATGTGACTTTAAGATGACGTCTCCGCGTGAGGTGCGAGAGTGTTTTACAGCCAGCCGATGTGGCCGGGTACCTTGTTCGTGAGTAGTGCTCACCTTTAGAGTCGGAGCCCCTCCCCACATACTATGTGCTGACGTAGCACTGGCATTAGCCAGCGTGCGGTGCATATATGTGACGCCTCCCTGCACACAGCCTTTCTCGCCACACACCTCCAGAAGCTCTATGGCACAGACACACTTGCGTTCGGTTTACACAATTAGGTAAACATGCTGTTACCCCATGCGGTTTGGCTACCTAACCACTTCTCCTTCCCTTTCTCTACCCAACTTGTCTTGGTCACGTGGGACTGTTTTTGAGGTCTTTGCACATTTTCCTTCACATCCTTACTTCCGTGAACTGGTATCTTCTTACCTATCACTTTGTGCACTGTTTTCCCAATAATCTTTTCTACTTGGTCACTTCTCAATTTTACCTCACTCTTTTATTATCCTTTGCAGCCTAGTGATACCTTATTTATTTATTTTCAGACTCTCTGACAATCTCCACTTACCCACTACTTGGATCTATTGATGAGACTGGCTACTTGTGTTATAGGGGGCTCTGTGCGTGCACCCTGCTGCCGTGTGGCTTGAAATTGCCTCAGCTCCCGGGACTGGCTACCTTTCTGGCCCTGGCCCCCACTCACCATACTTTACCATACTAAATTCTATCGAATTACCTGTAAGTAATCAGGATCAGCATAATGGCCTTTTCCTGTTATGTTTAGTACCACATGAGTTTAATCAGTTTATCTTTCATAGATACTCTTGAACTTCTGCCCCTGATGAGTGTTTACACACAAAACGCGTCGGGCTCTATAGGATGCAGATACATGCCTGCACCAGTATTTATTTCAGTTCATCGTGTACAATAATCATACTATCCCATACTACTTATCTTAATTGCAATGTGCTGCCTTATGATGATTGCACCTATATGAATTTACATTTTATACCGTGTTACCAAGTTGATATGCATTTTTACATTCTTGACTTTTTTTGGACATGTAGATGTATGTGTTATATACACTTGCCATATTTTTTTTTACTATTTTATGTATTTTACTTCTTTACATGTCATTAAATATGTTTCCCGTTAATCTCCTCCACAATGTCCTTAGTCTCATTTAAAGTCCCAACTTCCTTTTTTCTATATGACTTTAAGATGATTGCAACTTGTCCTAAAAAAAAAAAAGGTGTGGGACCCCCCCAAATCCACACCAGGCCCTTATCTGAGCATGCTGCCCAGTAGGTCAGGAAAAGGGAACAATACCAGGCCACATGCCCTCAACATGGGGGGGTTCTTTGGGGTGGGGGGCTCTGCCCACCCCAAAGCACCTTGTCCCCAGTTTGATGGGGACAAGGGCCTCTTCCAGACAACCCTGGATGGTGGTTGTGGGGGTCTGCAGGCAGGAGGCTTATTGGAATCTGGAAGCCCCCTTTAAGAAAGGGGGCCCCTGGATCCTGGCCCTCCCATGTGAATGAGCGTTGGGTACATTGTACCCCTACCCATTCACTAAAAAAAGCAGTGTAGTTTTACAAAAACAAGAGACAGTTTCTGACAAGTCCTTTATTAAAAATAAAGAATCTTGGCTCCAACATCAATCACAATGTCTTCTTTCTCTACTTCCTCCACCAATGTTTTCTTCCTCCTTTGCTGCCACCGATGACCCGCTGAAAATAAAAAAAAGCTCCTCCTCCGACGCTGGCTCCCGCCGTTCTGTCAGCTCCAGTATCTGGCAATTCTTATATATCTATGGGGTGTGGCAATGTGGTGATGTCACCCAGAGACTCCGCCCCCTTGTGTCACAAATCCATCATGCCCTTTTTTTACTTTCAGTGGGTCGGTGGCGGTGGAAGAAGACATCAGTGGAGGAGGCGGAGAAAGAAGACATAGACAGAGGAAGTAGAGAAAGAAGACATCATGATTGACGTTAAAGCTACAAAAGAGGACATTCTTCGTTTTTAATAAAGGGTTTGTGAAAAACCATCTTGTCTTTTCTGTTTCAATATGATTATTGAATTTTTTTTTTTCCAAAAAAAGGGAATCCACAAGGCAGTTGGTGCATATTAAAACAGTAAGAACAGGTATAAAGGGGGAATCAAATATTATGCCATCAGCTACTCCCAACCCAAGAGGATGCCAGGTAAAGTAGGAATTCAACATAAAGAAAAGGGTCATATGGAGCAAACAGCCACCCCAAGGAAAACATTAGAACCAGACTTCGCTATCACCTACCAGCACGCCGGAATGGACAGTGGGTAAACATAATACGCAACCAAAAGTGATAGCAACTAGATAAAAGGGGAAATGCAGGTCCAAGAAAGAAAAGGGGGAGAAGAGGAAATAAAAGGAAGAAAGACAAAAAAAAGAATGAAGGGAAGGAAGAGAGGAGAAGAAGGATGAGACACAGCAAAAGGATAAGGACTGTACGAACGCCCGCCTCCACTGTCCACACCCCTCAGTCAGCTGGAAGTTGGAAATACTTAATCCAAGGATCCCAAACATGGTCAAACTTAGCAGTTTTATCCTGCAAAATACTGACCAGCTTTTCGTTGAGCATGATCCATGTCAGTTTATTTTTTATAACAGCTAAATCTACCACCGGTTTCTTCCAACCGGTCATTATAGCATTTTTTGCCGCGAGAAACATAAATCAAATTAAAGTTTGTTTGGGAGTATAAACAACAGGTTCATTAAGAAGAGCCACCTTTTAATTATATTCACCATGGTCACAGAATAGATCAGAAAATTAACTCTAATCCAAAACCGGCGAACCTTGGCACAGGTCCACCATACGTGAAACATCGTACCAGGTTGACCACATCCCCGAAAACACAGAGAGGGAGCTCCCTGGTACACTTTGGAGAGGTGGTCAGGCACCAGGTACCATCTAGAAAGCACCTTATATCCTCCCTCCGGGGGCTGTGTTCATGATACCCTTATATGTACGAGGAGACCACTTCCACCAATCACTCAAGTCAATCTCCTCCCCTAAGTCCAGCTCCCAAGCCAACATATATGGCAATTTCGCAAGTGGGAAAAAAACTATTTGTACAGCATTGGGATGCCCCCCCCCCCTCCAAGTTTTCCCATGGAAACATCTGGACTTAAAAGCAGAGCACTTGGTAACATCAGATGTAGATCTCTGCAACAAACGCAGAAAGTACAGGATCTGCTGGAGACGGGTATGCTCACCATCTCTTGTTTTTTGTAACACTACACTGCTTTTTTTTTTTTTTTGGTGAATGGGTAGGGGTATTTATTAATGTATTTTTTTGGCATGGGGTTTACCCTCAAAATCCATACCAGACTCAAATGGCCTGGTATGGATTTGGGGAGGGACGCCACACCTTTCTTTGGGGGATTTTACATTTCTAACATTGCATACAGCTCTGATTTTGACATGTCATTTAACTTGTGCTCTCGAAGTCGGAGTGCATGTCGGATCATTTGCACCAGATTCTGTTTTAGTAAATCTCCCCCTATCTGTCTTATGGCTTCTGTTCTTCTTTGAAAAAAAAAAATTAACAAAAAATAAAAAATAAAAAAAAAACGTTTATTTTTTTTTTTGTATTGTTACCCACCAGTCAGTGTCCATGATCACCGCCACACCAGTTATATGATGACTGGGCTAAATTTTATGAAGAACAATTATTTATTTGCAAACTTTTATAACAGAAACAAAGAAAAATTTGTTTTTTTTCAAAAATTTCTGTATTTTTTTGTTTATTTAGCAAAAAAAAAACCCAGTGATAATTAAATAGCACCAAAAGAAAGCTCTATTCGTGTGAACAAAATGATAAAAATCTAGTTTGGGTGCAGTGTTGCATGACTGAGCAATTGTCATTCAAAGAGCAACAGCACTAAAAGCTGAAAATTGGCCTGGGCAGGAAAGGATTAAAAGTGCCCAGTATTGAAGTGGTTAAAGTGGTTGTAAACCTCAGACATGAAATATGGAAAAAGCATATCCCCAGGGCAGGACTTAGGGTGGTGGGGTCCCCTGGGCTTGAGTCACTTTCGGGCCCTACCTTCTATACATTACCTTAAACCTTTAGTTTTCTTTTAAGCGCGCCACTCTGGTACCGTTTGTCTGCCATTACATCACTGTTTAATGCAAACAGGTTTTCTCAACGGCAGTAAATGAGGCACTACATAACTGCCAATAACTAATCAGAAAACCTCAAGATAAAAGTTTAAGGAATTTTAAGGAAAAAAACTATTTAAGGAAAAAAACTTACATTTAAATGCTCATCAATGCAGCCTTGCACAGCGTCTATCTGCATGCTTGTCCAGTGTCATTTGCAGCCTTGTCAGTGTCATTTGCAGCCTTGCCCAGTGACATTGCAGCCTTGTCAGTGTCATTTGTAACCTTGCAGCCCTGTCAGTGTCATTTGCAGCCTTGTCAGTGTCATTTGCAGCCTTGCAGCCTCCATCTGCAGCCTTATCAGTGTCCATCTGCAGCCTTGTCTGTATCATTTGCAGCCTTCCCCAGGCTGCAGTTAAACTGCAGTGACTTGTCAGTGTCACTGCAGTTTAAATATGGCGCCGCCGAGATGCACTGAGCTGGTCCTGTGTACCTCGGCTGCTGCCGGCTTTTCTCGGCTCCTCTCACAGTCACGCCCAGTCCCACCCTATGATGGACATAACACAGGTCCAATGGCGGGACTGGGCGTGACTGTGAGCGGAGCCGAGCGCCGACATACATAGCCGAGTGTGCTCGGCTAGCTCCGCTCACAGTCATGCCCAGTCCCTGTGTTATGTCCATCATAGGGCTGGACTAGGCGTGACTGTGAGCAGAACTAGCCAAGTATAGCCGAGTACACTCGGCTGGGGCCCCCTATTGGGCGGGGCCCATAGGCTTAAGCCCAGTCAAGCCCGATGATAAGTCCGGCCCTGCATATCCCTCTATAGTGTGTACTCAATTGAAAGCATTGATTCCTTTGCTCCTCTGCTAACAGCATGAATCCCTACTGACAATTTTTCCCCACACCAAGAGAAAAATGCTGATGGGAAGGGATCTCCAACAGATTGAAGCCCCGGCTCTGTTCCTGTGTGCTGTGTGAAGGGGGGCATGTCTCTTCCCTCCAATCAGCTCTCAGACCTCTCCTCACTGAGCTCTGCAGAGTGTAACTTCAGCTCTATGCCCCCTTTCTTCTGAACTCTTAGACACGCTTATAAATTCAGCACTTTGAATGGATGTAGAGAAGAGAAGACTGCAGATAGACAGGTACAACTTATGTAGGAGGATTTGTTTCATCTATATTTATCACCTGAGAATAGTCCATTCACTGTGCATATGTAAGGGTTTACAACCACTTTAGCACAAATGTAAACTGATATGTAAAAACAGAATGGTACATAACAACTAGAGAGCGAGATTCAACTATGATGATCCTGTGTTTGATCAAATAACTTGATTTTACTACTCCTGGAAGCTGCTTGCGCCATAATCGTGTATCCCTTCTTACTAAAGGGTTAATAGTTATTAACCAAAACAAAACTAAAATAAAGTGTTGTGCTACCCACAAACTAACAGTGTTGTGCTTATATACAGGTATTAAAGAAAAAAACGTGTGGCTGTTATACTATGGAGACAAATATATAAAACATCCCTTTAACCAAATGTCCATTCAGTGTTAAAAAAAATATATGTCCTTATTTAAACAGACTGTGTCCGTTGTGGAAAAAGTCCTTCAAACATATCCTTATACTGAAAATTATTGCGAACAAAAATATCTGTCCAATGCTTATTCCTCTAAACCACAGTTTCTTCTCCAAAAGGTGATATGTGGTTAAACACAATGTGCCAAAAGTGTGCATTCACATTTTAAAAACATGCCAGCATTCAAAATGGTTATTTTACCACAGTAATCCAAGATTCAACTTTCTGTGACTTCTGATGTGTGGCAATCATGATGAATAGCCCTGTCCAACACGTTTCGTTTGCTTGGCGTCATCAGAAATGAGTGTTCATCATCTGTCCTCTGCCCTCCTTTCATATGCTCTCCTCTTATGTGATTGGTGCTTCCTGTTGCCTCCAGGTGAATACTCCCTCACGCCACCTTGTGTGCGTTTGTATTATTGCACCCTTATCCATCCAGTTTCTAGTTAGAACTACTTCTATGCCTGTGCTTTTGATAAAAGCTCAGCTTTTGAAGATCTAGCAGTATCTGTTAGCAAAATGTACAATGTACATCTGTAAGGTCAGCAGAAAGAATATTGTTCATTTGACAGTTTTGTATTTAAAAGCATATATTGCTATATTTAATAAAATATAATACTTTCAATCACAGTACTGCTATGGACATGGCTTTCTCAGAATAAGATATCCTCTCTAGAGAGTTGTGAATCTAAGTAATCTTCTTTGGTCTATTTATTCAGCAGTCTTTTTGCACAGAACAGCATTAATGGAAAGTGGCTGTTTGTAATGAACTTTTAGAAGCTGTTAATGAGGCTCCCAGTAAACTTGATTGAACAGCAAGCAGTTTTTCTCCTCACTTTTGCATTATTATAAGTCTAAAATTAGATTCAGCAAGGACCGGCTGGTTGGAGGAGCAATAGGTCTCTCTCTGCTGAGTTTCATTTTTCTTCAAGGCACATTCCCCCTACAGGTTACAAGTCTTTGCAAGATCCTACCTTGTTAACGTCTGGCAAAAACAATTGCACAGGTGTAAAGGATAGGACAGACAGCAGCAAAAACATTTGACAGAGGCTGTAACCTTTCTCCACTTCATCTAAAACAAAATAAAAGGTTTTAGCTTGAGGTGTGCTTTAAAAGTCAATGCAATTTAAATATGTTCTCCAGCATTAGATAGACAAATCCCCATTATTTATTTTTGTATAACATTTTGTACAAAGCTTTAATATTAATATTTTTTGGGAGGGGGAGGGGCATGTCCAGACCATGGAGGAGTAAGCAGCACTTCACAGGAGCTCTGCAATGTCTGACCCTATTTAGTGATTAAGGAACAATGTATTCACTGGGGGCATGGCCTGAAGCTGCATGTGGTGAGACGTGCCTGAGCTGAGCTCCACCGATGAGATCCTGAATCTGTCCCTCTCTTCTCGAGACATCCACCCAGTATCTTACCTGCAGATGTCGCCACCTTGCAAACAGGCCGACACGATCACTAAACTTGATCGATTCTGGGACAGAGACCCGCAGGCCAAAGATGGCAGCTCCCCCTCCTCTTCCTCTACCACCCATGGTGGCTGATAAGGCAGAAATGCTGGGGCAATTGTTACCTGCCAGACCTCCCTCACTACGAGGATTGAAGAGGTCAAGGTGGACATCTCCATACTACGCCAGGATATGCAACACCTGCGGGAGAGGGTGGGTGAGTCAGAGCAATGCCTGGGACGAGTGGAGGAAGCCCTCCCGCCCCTGCACGAGTCGGCACACCGCCTCATCGCCCAGATCCAGCAGAAACAGGAAGATTTGGAGAATCTTTCAAGGCAGAACAATCTTCGCTTAATAGGCCTCCCAGAAGGAGAAGAGGGTAACAACCCAGCCACATTCCTGGAAGACCTGCTCATCAACACCTACGGGAGGGAGGCCTTCTCACAATCATTTGTCGTGGAGCGAGTTCACCGGATGCCTGCAAAAAAGACACCTCAGGGAGCACCTCCATGTGTCTTTATTGCCAAGTTTCGAAACTACAGGGATCGTGATGCCATCCTGCAACTAGCTTGGGAGAAGGGTAATACCCCCCTGCATAACCACCAGATTATGGCATTCCCGACTTTTCAGCGGAGGTGCAGCGGAAACGCAATCAGTTCACCGAGATCAAGTGGCGTCTGCGAGTCCGCCATCTGAAGTACTAAATGCTATTCCCCGCTCGTCTCCATGTGGTCGGTGAGGACCGAGTCCATTTCTTTGAAGAGCCATGAGCTACTGTCGAATGGCTTGATCGATTAAATCCTGCTTGAGGTGTAAGTACAGTACAGGCACCTGCTGCAAAACTCTCCTACCTACTTATATGATGCTGTCCACGGCCCTTGCTTCTCCGTTTCTAGTTTACTGGGGATACTGGACATGTGTTTTTTCTTCCCCTTCAACCCCTGTTATGTTGCTTATGCTACTGTTGCATTGTTCCAGTGTGCCCCACATGCCAACACTTTTGGGCAGCTCATTGACCGGGTTGCAACATATTTTACACATGGAAATATAATATGTTTATTCACCGTTGGTGGACGTGGAGCGGCTCTGAGGTTAGATTCACATTTCACTCGCCTACCAAGGGTGATAGCCCCTCCGGTGCCCGACTGCATGCAGTACTTTTCAGAGGATTTTCGCCCCCCTACTGGGACACTTACCCTACAAGATTAATACCCCAGTCAGTGGCCCTGAAGCCTCAGACACCAAGCTGGTGCCAGCGCTGCCTACCTTGGGATCCTATGTTTTTTGTTTTCGGTTTTGGGACTTTTGCTTGCACAAGTTGGGGTATGTGTAGAGCTGGGAGGGTTGGGGTGTTATTCTTTTCTTTTTTACTGATGAACGTTTTCTATAATTGTGTCTTAAGACTAACCCTACATGTGTTGCCACTTACTGTTATGCTAGATATCTGTTGTATTTTACTAGGTGCCTATTTGCCAATGCCTACTTAGGGGCTGCTCAGGACCAGGGTGCCTCTGTCCTACCTTATGCATGTACTATGGCCAGGTTGAAGTTTCTCACGTGGAATGTACGTGGTATACGCCATAAACTGAAACGCACTACTGCTCTGTCCTTTCTAAACACAACATGCAGACATTTTAGATGTGCTCGAGACCCATGTGGAGGGGTCCATGCAGCGGGCGCTGAGGCATCCCTGGATTGGATCGGCACACATACATCCTACTCAAGGGGTGTCTCTGTGCTTGTGGCCAAATCAGTGTCCTCCGAGATTCGGACAGTGGTAACAGACCCCCAGGGCAGATATATTTTCTTACTTGCCAAGATAGCGGGTGATTTGTTACTAATACTGGCTCGGTATGTTCCACCACCCTATAACTCCACTATCCTCAGTGAGGGTGTTTATGACCAGGTATCCATCTATACCAGCTGTCTGGCTGGGAGACTTCAATATGGTTGCGAACCCATGTCTTGACCGAATGTCCTTGGGGCAGCAGTCTCCCATACCGGACCGCGACACCAGGTTCAATTGCCTGATGACTAGTTTTAATTTGGTGGATACCTGGCGATACTTGCACCCCACCCGCCAGGCTTACTCCTGCTTCTGTGGTTCACACTCGTCAATGTCTCGTATAGATGATATATGGCTGTCCCGTGCCTTAATCCCTAGGTTTCGGGCTGCTGGATTTGGCCCCCGAATATTATCAGACCACTCCCCGTTGGATTGAACTCTCCTCATACACTGCTCCACCATCCTTGAATTGGAGATTGAATCCATTCTGGCTAACCATTCTCCCTGATAGAGACAGGTTGGCTTTGGAATGGACAATTTTCTTTAATAACAATGCAGATACAGCCTCTCCCTTAGTGATCTGGGAAACCTTTAAGAAACATGCCAGACTATTACTTACTGAATCCATTTCTAAGTTTAAACACAATTCTGCCAAGCTGAGAGTTACGGCCGGAGACCAGAGCCACTTCTTTGAAAACGCACAAGATGCAGCAGGATGGCTAGACCGGAACGAACAAGACCTACGCCGCCGTAGACGCGAAAATGAGGAAGGATGATCTCAATTAACCCACTTACTCTATACATAAAGGGTGCCCACATTCCACTGTTGTTATTGCTCCTTATACAGAGGACTTTTCCTTAACACCAAGTGACAGCGATTGAATACCAACTTCATGAGCTTTATACAATTGTTGTCTAACCGACCAGGTGGATTGCGACTGTGCTTCACTCCCACACTCAATAAGTTGCCACTGTTACTATGGCTTGAGTTTTTGTGCCCTGTTGGCACGGTTAGGGCCCACAGAGCCCCACATTATTTGATGCCTTTCCACTTGGCACTGCCAGCGGGATTTGTTTTGCAAGACCTACCGTACCTTTGGATATACCACATGGTTTGCTTTACCCTGCAATTAAGTTTACATATCATTTGTGAAAGTTTGATGCTTCTCCATTGCATGCACTGCCTTATTGACCTGCCCCACGTTCCGCACAGTCGACCGGCGATTTTGCTTGCACATGGACTGCAGTTTGGAAGTCCCCGAATGCAACACCCAGTGACACAGGACAGAGATATGCTTATAAGTAATGATTTAAACTCTCGCAGTGTCTGATACACCCATAGTGTCCTGGAACGTCCGGGGAGTGAATGACCCATTAAAAAGATCTATGATTTTGGCTGGGTTGCGGAAGTTCCATCTGGCCATAGTTGACTTGCAGGAAACCCACCTGCGGGGCGACACAGTTAGCTTTTTACAATACGCCTGGGTGGGTAAATCTTATCACTCCACTTACTCTGCTTTTTCGCGCGGAGTGAGTGAATTGATACATAAAGCCCTAGTGTACCAGGAACTTGACTCACTAATAGACATATCTGGAAGATTTGTGTTTTTGTACTGTAAACTGTATACAATCACATTGATATTAGCTTTTGTAGCCTCCTCCATTCTCCAGAGAGGTCTTACAGCTGCTAATTTCTTATTTAGCTAATAAACCGGATATACCGGTACTGATAATGGGTGACTTTAATTGCTACTTGGATCCTATACTAGACAGACACCCTCCTGTGCAGCCTCCTGGGGGTGGACGGGGCACCGTTCTTAGCCGTCTACTTGCAGAGGTAGGATGGATGGATGTGTGGCGCAACCGAAATCCAGATAGCAAGCAATTTTCTTGTTTCTCTAAGACCCACGGGTCACTATCTCGTATTGATTTATGCATAGGCACCCCAAACCTGGTTGGTAACATATCTAAAGTAGAATACTTCCCACGGGGTGTGTCGGACCACTACCCACTAGCTATATGGCTAACTACTCGACCCCCTACTAACTTACCCAGAGCCCCGTGGAAGTTAAATGCTTTCTGGTTAAAGCTTTTTACTTCACAGGAAAGAATAGCCGCTCAGATCCAGACTTTCTTTAAAATGCATCGACATTTAACTAATGTTCATTTGAAATGGGAGATCTTTAAAGCGCACTTAAGAGGGACTTTTATTCAGGAAATACAGCAGGTCAAACACAACTCCTCGGTCCTGTTAGAACAGGCGGGGGACTTGGTGCGACAACTAGAATTAACTTATGTCACCAGCCCTACCGACTCCGCTAGGGAGGCATGGATGTTGGCCCAGGATTCCCTGGACCGGCCGAGAACCTACACTGCGGAGCGAAAGAGATTTTTTACGAAGATGGCGTTCTATGAGGAGGGGGAAAAGACGGGCCGTCTACTTGCTAAAATCGCACGATCTCAGCAGCAGTCACCAGCCATTGGGGCTATTCATGCCGCCAATGGGAAAATAGTTAATTCTCCGGAGGTCGTTATTTCCGAGCTGGTATCCTTCTATGGCGACTTGTATAGACCGAGGGATGCTTACTCGGATGTAGATCTAACCGAGTATATCTCAAAAATCGATTTACCCTCGTTGTCGGTGGCGGCTCAAAAACAGTTGGATGCTCCTATAACTTTGGAGGAGCTTCAGACGGCGGCCTGCTCTTTTTCCACGTGTAAGGCACCGGGGGAGGATGGCCTCCCCATGGAGGTATTTAGTCAATATGGTGAACAGATACTCCCTGAACTGCTAAAGGTTTTTAATGCTTGCCTGGAAGCAGGTAGACTCCCTGAATCCATGGCAAGAGCTAATGTAATTCTACTACTCAAACAGGGGAAGGATCCGGTTGACCCCGGCTCCTACAGACCTATATCGTTACTCCAGAGTGACGTGAAGATCCTAGCTAAAGTCTTGGCGCTTCGGGTCAATGGGATCATCTCCTCCATTATACACTAGGATCAAGCTGGCTTTATGCCGCAAAAGTCCATGGCCACAAACCTTAGAAGATTGTTTCTAAACATGCAAATGCAGGCAGATAACGGGGGTCAAAGGGCATTACTGTCTCTCGACACCAATAAGGCCTTTGACAGCGTTAGCTGGAGATATCTGTGGGCAGTATTGGAAAAGTTTGGTTTTGGGAAACGTTTTATAGCATGGGTTAAGTTACTGTATGCATCCCCTCAGACCAACATTAGAGTGACAGACAGAGTCTCACAAGCCTTCGCTGTGGGCAGGGGGACAAGACAAGGTTGCCCTCTGTCCCCGCTGCTCTTTGCAATCGCAATAGAGCCCTTGGCAGCCCTGATAAGAGACAGCGCCCAGATACAGGGGTTCCAATACGGAACTATGCATGAAAAAATAATGTTGTATGCTGACGACATGTTACTTTTTTTTAGGTGACACGAGTCACTTATTATTAAAGGTGATGTCTATAATAAAACTGTTTGGTCATTACTCCGGGCTCACCATAAACTGGTCCAAGTCGGCTTTGATGTTGTTGGACGGAGATCACGGGGTTGTACTCCCTGATCACTGCCCTATTCCTATGGTCACTAGTTTCAAATACCTGGGCATACAAGTGGCGCCCAGGATTGGAGACTACTGTTCCCTAAACATTTATCCCCTGCTCTCTCGGTTCCGAGACAAAATAAATACCTGGAACAACCTGAAGATGTCCTTAGAGGGCAAGGTCAACTTAATTAAAATGATCTTAATGCCACAGTTGCTATACTTCTTACATAATACACCGGTTGTAATTCCTCTTAAAATTTTCAGAATAGTAAATACACTTTTCCGTCGATTACTATGGAATACCAAAAACCCCAGAATTAAGCTAGAGCAGCTGCAGCAGTCGAAGGACAGCGGGGGGTTGGCGGTCCCCAACCTCTGGTTGTACTATATAGCATCCCAATTGCAGCAGCTGGTTGGCTCAATGGCTCCAGAACCAAAAGGCTCAGCGGCGCAGTTGATGTTGATAACCTCTGGGGCGGAGACCATTCCCATGGGCCTTGAGGCACAACTGTTTGCAAAATCCAATAAACAGACCCCAACATTGTCACTTGTACAGAAAATATGGAATAAGGTCAGGCAGCTTCAGGGGGTGCAAGGCTTCACAGATTTCAGTCCAATATGGGGCAACCGCTCTTATACTGAGCTGGATAAATTACTACAAGGGCCTAGATGGCGTAAACACGGAATAAAACTGCTCTCACACATATTCGGGAACGGTAAACTACTTTCCTTTATAGAATTGCAGGTTAAATTTTAACCTGCCGGATAACATGTTTTATTCCTACCTTCAACTGTGTCATGCGGTTTCTGCGCAGGGGGATGCGGGTGGGTGGACATTGTCGCCCACTCCAGTGTTCCATGTGTTGCAGTCCAGTAGTGAGACCAAGGGAATTATATCCCAATGCTATCAGATGTTACTAGCAAGACACTTGCGAGCCTACCCGTGCAATGCAATGTCTGCTTGGGAAGGGGACCTTGGCCAGATCACAGGTGAGCAGTGGGAGGAGGCCCTACATTCTGTATCCACGTGCACAAAAGGTTTCCCAACTGTTCATAGCGTTGAGAGTGCACTACACCCCGAAAAAGTTGTTTAAGATGGGCAGGGCAACAGACCCTCTATGTTCCCGTTGTCGACAGCATGAAGGGGACCTTATTCACCTCCTATGGAGGTGCCCGAAACTCCACCGGTACTGGAATGAAGTGATGGGCACGCTCAATGGGGTATTTCAGACGAAGGTTCCCATAGATCCTATGTGTTGTATACTGGGGGTCCTGGAGGAGGAGATCCCTGAGGAATCGGTCAGGGTCACGTTCTCCAGAGCTCTATTCCAGGCCAGGAAACTTATACTCATGGGCTGGAAGTCTAGGGGGTCACCTACTAGTCGTTCCTGGGTGGAACACATGGGACAAACCCTCATAAGGGAAAAATATATATACCAACACAGGGGGTGCCCGGGTAGGTTTGAACGAATTTGGTCCAAATGGCTAGACACACCAGGTTTAAGCCCGAGAGAGCTAGTGATGTCCAGGCTCCTACAATCTCTTTAGACGGGACGAGGGGATGCAAGACAGTGTGTATAATATAAGCTGTGCGGGTGGGGGGGTGGAGATGGGGAAAAGGTGAATTATTGTCGGCAGGAGAAATGCAGTAGGTTGATAGATAAGTTGAAATAAATACTGTATGCATGTACATGAATAGAATACGAAATAACAATGTATCTGTAATTGCAAACTGAGTGCTGATTATTGTTGGATAATATGTGAATGTTCAATAAAACCTTTTTTGATTTAAAAAAAAACACAATTCTAAAGCAGATTACGTACATGCCATGACTCAGCTGACGGTGTCGGAGGTCCGCTATGCCTCCTCACCGTCATCTGACTCCCTGGCACAATTGAAACTGCAGACCAGGGTGGTGGACCAGCTGTGCCAGGAATGGGCTAAACATAAGTTGTCTTTTAGCAAACAAAAGATCTTTGAGCAAGGCGAGTGCCCAGGTAAATTACTAGCCTATCTGGCGCATCTGGACTCTAGACCCCCAGTGGTAATTACCTTGCACTCAGCCACGGTAGTGGACATCACAGACCCCACAAGCATTGCCAGGGAATTTGTGGATTTTTTCTGGGAAGTCTACATATCCAAAGTGCACTATCCCCCTCTCCTAACCTTTCTTGAGGCACTGGATCATCCCAAACTACCTGCTGAACAGGTTGATTTGTTGGAGGCCCCGATCTCAGCAGATGACATTACCCTCTCCCTAGCTCAATTTGCAAAGTCTAAAGCCCCGGGCTCAGATGGCCTGCCTGTTGAGTTCTATGTCCAATTTTCCGATGTCCTAGTCCCTAGACTTCTGGCCCTCTATCAGGCCATATTGAAAGCCACAACCCTTCCTGAATCTATGAGGGAAGCGATCATAGTCCTTAATCCCTAAACCGGGTAAAGACCCCCATAATGCAGAATATAGGCCTATTTCCCTACTACAAACAGATATCAAAATTTTGGCCAAAATCCTGGCTCTACGCCTAAACAAAGTAATTCTCTCATTGATACACTCAGATCAAACTGGCTTCATGCTGACAAAAAACACGGCATTCAATACCAGACGCCTCTTCATGAACCTACAGGCCTCCCATGACCAAATTGGCTCTAGAGTAGTAGTCTCCCTTGATGCGGCCAAGGCATTTGACTCGGTTGAATGGCAGTACCTGTGGCAGTGCCTTCGCTGCTATGGTTTCGGCCCCAACTTTGTCAAATGACTCACCATACTTTATGATACACCGCAGGTTAGGGTGGTAGCAAATGGCTTAACGTCTGACGGTTTCCCACTTTCAAGGGGAAAGCGACAGGGGTGCCCCATTTCGCCCCTTCTATATGCACTGACTGTAGAACCCTTAGCGGTAGCGCTTAGGGACCACCTGATATTAGAGGGCTAACATCTGGATCTGTGGTTGAAAGGGTGGGACTCTATGCAGATCACATGATCCTCTACCTGGCTGACTCTGGCCCCTCCCTTTCAACTGTACTACAGATCATAGACAATTTTAGTAGGTTCTCAGGCCTTAAAATAAACCCCATGGATATGTTTCCCCCATCTGAAGACCAGGCCAATATGCCCTTGCTGAGAGGTAGCACTTTTAAACAATTGGGGGTCCAGGTTTCTAGGGATGTAGCTGACTATATCTCGCTGAATGTAGAGCCTCTTCTCCCGCTGATTAAAGCCAAAACACAGACGTGGGCCAAATTGCCATTGTAAGTTATGGGCCGCATGGGACTAGTCAAAATGATACTTCTGCCCATAATTCTGTATGTACTATGGCACTCCCTGGTCTACATTCCACTTAGATACTTTAAAACTATGGACACTTTGTTACAGTCCTTCATATGGGGGCCCAATAGACACAAATTATCCTGGAAGGTTCTCCAGATCCCAACTTCCCTAGGGGGCCTGGCAGTTCCGGACTTCAGATCATATTACCTGGCGGCACAGCTCTCAGATTTTTATCATATTGATAAGACTGACAAATGTAGATACTTCGCCTTGACATGTCACTGAGTGGACTCACGGCTCCACATGCATTCTGTGACCTGCTGCGTGGCCTGCATGGCTCATTGGAGCTCCCAAGCCGCTCGGGCCTTATATTCCAGCACAAGCGGATATGGGATCTGGCAATGTCCAAGATGGGAACAACTGGGTTTCACACTAATACTCCCTTGTGGTACAACAA
Organism: Aquarana catesbeiana; assembly: GCF_042186555.1. NCBI lineage: Eukaryota > Metazoa > Chordata > Amphibia > Anura > Ranidae > Aquarana > Aquarana catesbeiana. The sequence continues at coordinate 191,607,325 of NC_133332.1, read as the reverse complement.
ACTTCTCCCAGAACTCCTTCAGATACCTGATCCTACTATGTGGATATCCAGGGGAGTTTACCTGCTGTCCCACGCTCTCACAAATGGAACACTCTAAACATTTGATCAATTAAAGGCAGAATTTAACCTCCCCAACCACATGTTCTTTCATTTTCTCCAGGTGCGTCATGCCTTATATACCCAGTTCATGGGATCCTACCCTGACCTACCATCCCTGGATGCACTGGATATAATCTGTAACAATGAGCCACGTCAACTCATATCCATTTTTTATTACATGCTCATTACTCCAGCTGCCACTAAACTCGCCTACAATGCTAAGACCAAATGGGTTGACGATGCTCAGGACTTTGGATGATGAGAACTGGGGGGGAGGCTCTAGATACCTGCACTCTTGTCTCCCCCAAAATGTCAGATAGGCTTACACAAGTCTACATAACATATAGAGCATACTTGACTCCACACCGCTTAGCCAAATTCTGTCCTTCACGTAGCTCTATGTGCCCCAGGTGCTTGATATCAGTTGGCACCTTTGGCCATCTCCTCTGGCACTGCCCCCGTATTCGAGGATACTGGTCGCATTCAAATGGGCTCACTGGTGTCCCTCGATCCTAAGCAATGCCTGCTGGGTATCTTTCCTGACACTGATATAGACCAACACACTCTCAGATTCCTACATGAAACCTTGGTTTGTAGATAGAAAAATATAGCCCAGAATTGGATCCAGGCTGCGGCTATTACAATGGCTGTCTGGATTCCTGCCTGGGCTCAGGTAAGTATTAGGGGGGCTGAGGGGGGCTGCTAAACACAGAAGTTTTTTTATTTTAATGCATAGAATGCATTAAGATAAAAAACTTTCTGACTTTACAACCACTTTAACATCAGAGCTAGTGGACCCTCTAATGGCCCAAGCTGGCTCTCAAACCTCTGCCCTACAGTCAGGAGACAGTATGGACACTCTCCCCCGCAAAACTATGAGAACTCCTCTGCTTCATACCCACCAAAGCAGACTTTGACACTTTCGCTTGAAGTCTTTCAGGGAGGACATAACCTCCTTACAAAAATCTACTGCTGCACTATTCATGAGACTGGATACTGTAGAGGAAACCACCACCACTCTAGGGTCTAAAAACACAACTATCCTCCATACTCCCTCCATTATCGCACCTCTCAGTTACTGACAGAAGATCTAGAAGACAGGAGCCTTCTCAAAAATGTCCGAATAAGGGGGCTACCAGAAGTGACGACTCCAGCCAACCTGAAGGACATAGCTCTTGAAATCTTCTTGCAGTTTCTTGCAGCTGTCATCCCAGATACTATCATCATTTACAGGGTACATTAGTCCTGGGGTCCCAATTGGCTGACTCTGACTACCTGAAGGAAGTACTATGCTGTCTACAATATTATTCTATGAAGGAGAACATCATCCATGCTACCTGGCAAAAAGGAACAGTCAACTTCAACAGGGATAATTTGGGTCATATCAGATCTCTCCAGGAATGTTCTGCTCAGAGGAGTCATCCAAAAAAACCACTCCTTGAGAAGCTCTAACAGGCTAACGCCTCATACAGGTAGGTCTATCTGCTGCACCTAGTGATCTGGAAAGATGTAATACTCATCTCCGTTTCCCAGCAGACATCCCATTGCTCTTATACAACCTGGGTATTCAGCCTTTTCCCTTGGGCGATTGGTTGAGGGTTCTCCCAGATACTACCAGTGGCGGATTCAGAGTCTAGTCTCGGGAGGGGCACTGACAGAAAATAAGTATTTTTTGTGGGCAATTTTTGGGGGAAATGGCTGGTGTTGACGTTTCAATCATCCTGGCACCATGGTTGTTATGGTGTCAGGCTGATTGAAGCACATTATTTATATTATTACATTGTAATATAAAATTAAATGGTTCAACTCACCATAATGCAGAATCAGTGGGAGCCTGAGTGTGTCACTTGCCACTGTCACCTGCCACCAGCTGTGGATTGTCACTTGCCACGTCACCTGCCACATGTTGTGGATTGTCACTTGCCTGCCACCAGATGCAGATTGTCACTTGCCACATCACCTACCACATGTTGCGGATTGTCACTTGGCACGTCACCTGCCTCAGGTTGCAGATTGTCACTTGCCTGCCACAAGATGCAGCTTGTCACTTGCCACGTCACCTGCCACATGTTGCAGATTGTCACTTGCCATGTCACCTGCCACAAGTTGCAGATTTTCACTTGCCACAAGTTGCGGATTGTCACTCTGCCTGCCACCAGATGCAGAATGTCACTTGTCACGTCACCTGCCACATGTTGCCAATTGTCACTTGCCACGTCACCTGCCACAAGTTGCGGATTGTCACTTGCTACATCGCCCACCACACCTTGCGGATTGTCACTTGCTACGTCACCTGCCACACCTTGCGGATTGTCACTTGCTTGCTAAGGTGGTGTTTGCTTGTCTCTTGCTTTGTCCCTACCAGAGTCAGGCAGCAGAGAGATCATGTAATCTCTCTGCTGCCCGTGCTGCCTGCACAGTGAGGGCGGAAGTTACTGCAGGGATGCAGGGCGGATTGTCACTTGCCTGCCACCAGATGCAGATTGTCACTTGCCACGTCACCTGCCACACGTCGCAGATTGTTACTTGCCTGTCACCAGATGCAGATTGTCACTTGTCACGTCACGTGCCACATGTTGCGGATTGTCATTTGCCACGTCACCTGCCACAAGCTGTGGATTGTCACTTGCCACATCACCTGCCACACCGTGCAGATTGTCACTTGCCATGTCACCTGCCACACCTTGCGGATTGTCACTTGCCTGCTAAGGTGGTGTTTTGCTTGTCTCTTGCTTTGTCCCACCCAGAGTCAGGCAGCAGAGAGATGATGTAATCTCTCTGCTGCCCGCGCTGCCTGCACAGTGAGGCCAGAAGTTACTGCAGGGATGCAGGGCGGGCGTGGGCTGATGAGAGATGATGTCATCTCTCTGCTCCCCCGCCCACCGGCTCGCTGATTGGCCAGCCGCCCGCTCACACATCGAGCCGCTCAGCTGACCGCCCGCCTGTTCACACACCGAGCTACCCGCTCACACACCGAGCCGCCTGGCCCACCTGGAGAGCCGCCCGCTCTCTCACCCACCCTGCTGCCCGCTCGGGGGGCAATTGCCCCGCTGCCCCCCTGGATCCGCCCCTGGATACTACACAACCACAACCCTGGAGAGAATTAACACACTGCCCAAGAGCATCCCACTCCAGACTCAGCAGCTGTGGCCACAACAATGCCAACTGCTGCAATCATACAGATAAATGTTTCTGAGCTTTTCAGTTATGTTGCTTGTCCAAACTTGCCTGACTACTCAGTACAAGTAGTTTTGCTCTTCTGACACTTAATTTCTTCAAATAGATGTTCTCTGTTTGATGATTTAACTTCACAAGCTATCAGAGCTAAATAGAATCTACATGCTAAACCCATACCTTGCTCTTGTCAGATGCTTGCTTGATGAACTCACTGCTCAGGACCCATCCACCACATCCATGAAGCTGTGGAACAATGATTGAAACATCCTCTTCTTGGGAAATTGCCAGGCCATCTCAATGTGTTCAGCATTCATGTTAGAGTTGTTAAACTCATGCTAAAGGCATGCGTTTTTTTATTTTTATGCATTCTCTGCGTTAAAGTAAAAAAGAATCCATGATAATCTCACCAGCCCCCTCTTAAATACTTACCTGGGTCCTCTTTCGATCCAGCATTGTGCCTGTCTGCAGCAGCACTCGTCTTCTCTCCCTCTCTCTCACAGGCACAGAGAGCAGCAGGAGCCATTGGATCCTGTTGCTGTCATTTAAATCATGTGAGTAGGGGCAGGGCCAAGGCTACTGTGTGTGTCTATGGCTCAAAAACGCACTAGCATGAGTGCCCCCATAGCGAGCGGTTTGCTATGGAGGCACTCTGAGAAAGGTGGAGCAGAGAGTGCCAGCAGGGACCCCAGAAGAGGAGATTTGAGGCTGCTTTGTGAAGTAGTATTGCACAGAGCAAGTAAGTATAACATATTATTATTTAAAAAATAAAATAATTATACCTTTACAATCACTTTAAGTCTGCTGCACATGGGCTATGTATTGTTTTTACTACAGGCATTAAGACCATGGCTCTCCACATATCATAATGGGTGCATAGCCCCTTCCACCATAGGTAATAGATCTTTGTCATGATGGCCATTGTGGCTCTATGTTGAACCTCCTAAGGTTCTTTTTCACTGACTTGAGGACCCCCTACTAATATGTAATCCCCCCCCCCCGCCCCTCGATATCTACAGTAGTGATTGACACAGGCAAAAACTTTGGATTATCCTTTGTGCTATAATTTACGCTAGGGGTTATGACCTTAATGCTTATCTTCATGAAATAAGAAATACCATAGTTTATCTCTAAATTCTCATTGTTTAGTTATTTATTTAGGTCTTTGATTTATTTGGTTTATATCTACAGTAGTATACAGTATTTCAGTACATTTTATACAGTATTAAAGCGGAGGTTTGCTGAAAAAAATATATTAAAAGCCAGCAGCTACAAATACTGCAGCTGCTGACTTTTAATATATGGACACTTACCTGTCCAGGGAGCCCGCAGTGTCGGCAGCCGAAGCCGATCCGTCCTTCGGCTTTCGGCTGCTGCCGCCGCCATCCTCAGTGAGGGAATAAGGAAGTGAAGCCGTGCAGCTTCACTTCCTGGTTCCCTACTGCGCATGTGCAAGCCGCACGTCCTCACAGGTCCCAGCTGTATTCTGTGTCTCACAGAATACAGCGGGGGAGGACGGGGTAGGCGGCGGAAGTGGCGTGGTTGTTAACTATGAATCATGCATACCAGAACCTTTGTTTATTCTAATTCTACCCATAAACAACCAATATTATTGTACTTTCTTATTGGAGCCTTGCTCCTTTACCCACAACACTTGCCCCTACATATTTGTCCCTTTTTTTTGTTGTCTGTTCTTGTTTATTGGTGCATATAGCATTTAGATGCAATTTAATGTTGTCAGATCTCCCTTGTTGTGGTGTTACGATTTGGGAAAGCCCCCCTCCCACAATAGCCCTCATACAGAGGCTGTTGGAGATTGTTTTGTTGCACTGGAGGGGTACTTTCTTTGCAGCCTCTTGGGGCTACTTTGGATAGAAATGCACATCCTTGTGGGTTTCTATAATGCTCCACCCATATTCTTCAATACAGGAGGTTGCTCTTAATTTCACTCAATGTTTCTTCCTATTCTGACCTTCTCCTGGACTAGTCACATCTGATATCTTGAACCTTAATTAAGTACTCCTTACTATAGCACTGTGGCCCCTTGACCCGCACTGAATTTACTCTTCAATAGATCAGACCTCCTGAGGCTCTTACCTTCCCATGGTTTGACCTTTCCCCCCTTTAGCTTACACTGGTACCCAGCTGGTCTACCCAGGGTCTCATAGCTTCCTTTACTTGAATTAGATCCTTCTCTCCCAAGGTACTGTATATTCCTTTGATACAGTTAAACATACCATTCTCTTCTTGCTGGTTTTCTATTCTACACTACATAAACGTATTCCAAACCCAGAAGTTCTGAGTTGGCGAACTGCATACTTCACTTGTGGTCCTTGTGTATGGATAGTGTGAAAGCAATTTTGACCAAAAGTGGAAAGAATTTTTATGAATATGAAAGCCAATGTAGTAAACTTCTTGCTAGGGCCCTTCGTCAACAGAGAGCAATAACTTTCTTTCCCATTATATTTCCTGTCCAAATTACTCTAAAACCTTGCTTCCTGTGCAAATTTTAAGACCTCTATCCCGAGAGACCAACAGTCTCAACTGATGCACGCATGTGCATGCATGTGCAAAATTTTAAAAAATCTCCAGAAATTTGTTCTCCCTTCTCTCTTAAACCTTTATTCACCGTGTACGTGGCAATCAGAATATAGGAAGAATTATAGTGGGGAACCGCATGCAAAAGGTTTCTGCGTATGAATATGACTACTTTTCCTAAGCAAGCCTGAGACCACTTTCCTAAATCTCGCTGAATTTTCCACATATGGGGATCTATCTAATATTCATACTAATTTCCAAAAGTCAGAAGCCTTGAACTCTCTTAATACCACCCTCTACCTACAATCTAGCTTTCCATTTAAATGGGCCCACACCCACATTAAGTACCTGTTGAATTCAGCCCGTTAGTGACGCCACTCATCTTCTTCCTCTCAATCTTAAACCCCTTGCACCCTCACTCCACTCTGAGATGACCGGGTGGGCACAAAAGAACTTCTGGATGGGGAAATGTATCGCTGTCAAATAAATCTATTCCAACCAATCCTGATTCATATTTTTGCACACTTTCTTAAATCTCTCCAATACCTTATAGATTTCTTCATATGGACCCTCACGTTTAACCACTTGACGACCGCCTCACGCCGATTTACGTCGGCAAGGTGGCACGGACAGGTAAAATCACGTACATATACGTGATTTGCCTTCCGCGGGTGGGGGGTCCGATCGGTCCCCCCCCCGGTGCCCGAGGCGGTCGCCATTTCTTCCCGGGCGATGAGAGGTGAGGGAGAGGCCATCCATTGTTGGCCACCCCCTCCCGATCGCTCCCGGCGAATGAGAATGCTTCCTTTCCCTCTGTAATGTAAACAGAGGGAAAGGAAGTGATGTCATCCCTCCTCGAGTCGGTCTTTTTGATCCGGCGCCGAGGAGAGAAGACATCAAGTAAGTCTGCACAACACTACACTAACAGTAGAACACGCCAGGCACACTTGTCACCCCCCGATCACCCCCCGATCACCCCCCTGTACCCCCTGTCACTCTGACACCAATAGCATTTTTTTTTGCATTGGTGTCAGTTTGTGTCAGTTACAAGTGTTAGGGCAGTTAGGTTAGCCCCCTTTAGGTCTAGGGTACCCCCCCTTAGGTCCAGGGTACCCCCCTAACCCCCCCTAATAAAAGTTAACCCCTTGATTACCCCCCGTCACCAGTGTCGCTAAGCGATCGTTTTTCTGATCGCTGTATTAGTGACACAGGTGACGCTAGTTAGGGAGGTAAGTATATAGGTTCGCTGTCAGTGTTTTATAGCGACAGGGACCCCCATATACTACCTGCTAAAGGTTTTAACCCCCTGATTGCCCCCTAGTTAACCCTTTCACCAGCGATCACCGTATAAGTGTTACGGGTGACGCTGGTTAGCTAGTTTGTTTTTTGTAGTTTATTACAGTTTATTACAGTTTATTATAGTTTTAGGGCACCCGCCGTTTATTACCCTATAAAGGTTTAACCCCCTAATTGCCCGGCGGTGATATAAATTACATTTTTAGGGTCAGATAAGGTCTGCGTCGCCCCAGGCAGCGTCAGGTTAGCGCCAGTCCCGCTAAAACCCACGCACGCAGCATACACCTCCCTTAGTGCTATAGTATCTGAGCGGATCGATATCTGATCCGATCAGATCTATACTCCCCAGCAGTTTAGGGTTCCCTGAAACGCAGTGTTAGCGGGATCAGCCCAGATACCTGCTAGCACCTGCGTTTTGCTCCTCGGCCCAGCCCTGCCCAGCCCACCCAAGTGCAGTATCGATCGATAACTGACACTTACAAAACACTAAGCACACATAACTGCAGCGTTCGCAGAGTCAGGCCTGATCCCTGCGATCGCTAACAGTTTTTTGGTAGCGTTTTGATACAGTCGCTGACAGTCAGGAGCTTTTTTGCCTGTGAGTCTCACTAGTGTACCCCTAAATTTAGAGCCCAAAATGGCAAATCGAAGGTACCCTAGTGAAGAGGCCTACACGTTTCTGAGTATGACAGATAGCGAAGAGGAAGTCACTCATCTGTCAAGTTCAGGCTCAGAATACGAACCTGTAGAGGACAGCGGCTCCATGACAGATAGCTCTGACGACAGAGTTGTGGTCCCTGCTAAGGTCAGGCGTACCAGACCCCAATCTTCTTCTGTCCTTGAAGTGCAAGAACCGCAGGGCTCTCGTATGGAGCAGAGAAGTACTAGTGCCGCTATTCCTTCTGGTGAACTGGCAAGCACCAGCGGCCTAGTACACCCTGGTCGTACATCCAGCACTGCAGTATCACGTGGTGACGTGGCGAGTCCCATAAGTGCAGTTCAAGCTGGCGAGGTGGCAAGCACTAGTAGTGTCCCGCTGCCACCAAGAAGACAAAGACAGGCCCGTCGTGCCCATAGTGCCCTTCCTGCTGCATTGGCCAATCCGAATTGGGAACCCTCCACTTCTGCAGCACCCGTACTTCCCCCTTTCACTGGCCAACCCGGAATTCAGGTGGAAACAGTTGACTTTACGCCACTGGATTTTTATTCACTGTTTTTCACCGAAGATCTCTATAGATCTATTGTGGACCAAAGCAATTTATACGCTGGTCAACACATCGCCGCTAATCCCCAGTCCTCCCTTGCCAGAGATTGGAGACCAATTACGGTCTCCGAATTTAAGACCTTTCTGGGCCTTTCCCTCCTCATGGGGTTGAATAAAAAGAGTAAGTTGCGGTCATATTGGTCCACTGACCCAATTTACCATTCACCTTGTTCTCTGCTTCCATGGCCAGGGCACGATACGAGCAGATTTTGCGGTTCATGCACTTCAACGACAATGAACTCTGTCGTCCTCGTGGAGACCCTGCATACGATCGGCTCTACAAAATTCGGCCCCTCGTAAACCACTTCAACCAACGTTTTGCAGACTTGTTTACCCCCCATCAAGTTGTCTGCATTGATGAGTCCCTGATTACATTTTCTGGCCGCTTGTCATTCAAACAGTACCTTCCCAGCAAGCGTGCCAGATACGGGGTCAAGATGTATAAGCTCTGTGACAGGGCCACAGGCTATACATATAGTTTTATGGTTTACGAGGGCAAAGATAGTCACGTAGAGCCGACAAACTGCCCTGACTACATAGGAAGCGCTGGCAAGATAGTGTGGGACTTGGTGTCACCCTTATTCGGAAAGGGGTACCACTTGTACGTGGACAATTATTATACGAGCGTGCCACTTTTTAGTCACTTGTTTGATCAGCAGATTGGAGCATGTGGCACCGTGCGACCTAATCGCCGGGGCTTTCCCCAGCGGCTTGTAGATTCCCGTCTTAGGCTGGGGGAGAGAGCCTGCTTGAAGTATAATAATTTGCTCGCTATGAAGTGGAGGGATAAGAAGAATGTTTTCGTTCTCACCTCCCTTCATGCAGACACGACGACCCAAATTCCTACGGCGACTGGTGTTGTGGAGAAACCCCTCTGTGTCCACGAATACAACCTTAATATGGGAGGGGTGGACCTCAACGACCAGTTGTTGGCGCCGTACCTAGTTGCCCGTAAGGCCAGACGCTGGTACAAAAAAGTGTCTGTTTATTTATTTCAATTGGCTTTGCTGAACGCTCATGTGCTATACAGAGCTTCAGGACAGACTGGATCCTTCCTTAAATTCCAGGAAGAGATCGTCAGAGCCCTTCTGTTTCCAGACGGTGCTCTACCTCACCTTCCCCAACCAAATGCAGTAAGCCGGCTGCATGAGCGGCATTTTCTTTATGCCATCCCGAGTACCCCTACCCAACGAGCCCCCCAAAAAAGATGTCGTGTCTGCAGCAAGCGCGGATTTAGGCGTGACACCCGGTCTTATTGTCCCTCCTGTCCTGGCAATCCTGGTCTTTGCATGGGTGAATGCTTTGAACGCTACCATACATTAGTTGAGTATTAGCGTAGGGTTCAGCACTGCACAGACTAGGCACACTAACACAGGGTCTCCCAAGATGCCATTGCATTTTGAGAGACCCAAACCTGGAACGAGTTACAAAAGTTAAAAGTTACTAAAAAAAAAGTGTAAAAAAAAAAAATTTAAAAAAAATTAAAAAAAAATAAAAACACAAAAAAATATATAAAATAAAAAAACCAAAAATAGTTGTTGTTTTATTGTTCTCTCTCTATTCTCTCTCTATTGTTCTGCTCTTTTTTACTCTATTCTATTCTGCAATGTTTTATTGTTATTATGTTTTACCATGTTTGCTTTTCAGATTTTTTATACTTTACCGTTTACTGTGTTTTGTTGGTAACCATTTTATTGTTTTCAGGTACGCCATTCAGTTGCAGCGCGGATTTATTTATCTTGACAGCAACAGCGTTTGCTCCCACGATATATAAAGCCGTGACTCCAGCGCTGTCGGAGGTGATTTCACCACCACAGTTACATACTTCAGCATATATGCCGAAGCGTGGGGGCAGCAGTGGGTGGAGGAGCAATTTGCTCCTGCCTTTTGCGGGAGGATGCCCCCATGCTTCGGCATATATATATTTTAGGCACAGGTTGCGTTAAATGTTTTATTTTTTACTATGTTTTTTTTTTTGTATTTGCTTTGCAGGTATGGTAAGTCTTACTGTTATACTGTAATGTTACTTTGTTTTATTGTTAACCATCATTTGCTTAGCAGGTACGCCATTCGGTTGCAGCGCGGATTTATTTATCTTGACAGCAACAGCGTTTGCTCCCACGATATATAAAGCCGTGACTCCATCGCTGTCGGAGGTGATTTCACCACCACAGTTACATACTTCAGCATATATGCCTAAGCGTGGGGGCAGCAGTGGGTGGAGGAGCAATTTGCTCCTGCCTTTTGCGGGAGGATGCCCCCATGCTTCGGCATATATATATTTTAGGCACAGGTTGCGTTAAATGTTTTATTTTTTACTATTTTTTTTTTTTTGTATTTGCTTTGCAGGTATGGTAAGTCTTACTGTTATACTGTAATGTTACTTTGGTTTATTGTTAACCATCATTTGCTTAGCAGGTACGCCATTCAGTTGCAGCGCGGATTTATTTATCTTGACAGCAACAGCGTTTGCTCCCACGATATATAAAGCCGTGACTCCAGTGCTGTCGGAGGTGATTTCACCACCACAGTTACATACTTCAGCATATATGCCGAAGCGTGGGGGCAGCAGTGGGTGGAGGAGCAATTTGCTCCTGCCTTTTGCGGGAGGATGCCCCCCATGCTTCGGCATATATAAATGGTGCATGTATGCCCATCATTAGAAGTGGGTGGATGAAGGGAGGTATTCTAATGGTGGGCATACCCACCGATCAATATCTTTTTTTCGTTCAGCCCACAGGCTGCATGAAAAAAAAGTTTACAATATATGCCTAACAAGGACCAGCAACGTACTGGTATGTTGCTGGACTTTGAGTGGTTATACCAGAATGATGCCTGCAGGTTTAGGTATCATCTTGGTATCATTATTTTCAGCCAGCGGTCGGCTTTCATGTAAAAGCAATCCTAGCGGCTAATTAGCCTCTAGACTGCTTTTGCAAGCAGTGGGAGGGAATGCCCCCCCCCCACCGTCTTCCATGTTTTTCTCTGGCTTTCCTGTCCCAACAGGGAACCTGAAAATGCAGCCGGTGATTCAGCCAGATGACCATAGAGCTGATCAGAGACCAGAATGGCTCCAAACATCTCTATGGCCTAAGAAACCGGAAGCTACGAGCATTTCATGATTTAGATTTCGCCGAATGTAAACAGCGCCATTGGGAAATTGGGAAAGCATTTTATCACACCGATCTTGGTGTGATCAGATGCTTTGAGGGCAGAGGAGAGATCTAGGGTCTAATAGAGCCCAATTTTTAAAAAAAAGAGTACCTGTCACTACCTATTGCTATCATAGGGGATATTTACATTCCCTGAGATAACAATAAAATTAATTAAAAAAAAATAAAAATGAAAGGAACAGTTTAAAAATAAGATAAAAAAGCAAAAAAATAATAAAGAAAAAAAAAAAAAAAAAAAAAAAAAAAGCACCCCTGTCCCCCCCCTGCTCTCGCACAAAGGCGAACGCAAGCGTCGGTCTGGCGTCAAATGTAAACAGCAATTGCACCATGCATGTGAGGTATCACCGCGAAGGACAGAACGAGGGCAGTAATTTTAGCAGTAGACCTCCTCTGTAAATCTAAAGTGGTAACCTGTAAAGGCTTTTAAAGGCTTTTAAAAATGTATTTATTTTGTCGCCGCTGCGCGTTTGTGCGCAATTTTAAAGCATGTCATGTTTGGTATCCATGTACTCGGCCTAAGATCATCTTTTTTATTTCATCAAACATTTGGGCAATATAGTGTGTTTTAGTGCATTAAAATTTAAAAAAGTGTGTTTTTTCCCCAAAAAATGCGTTTGAAAAATTGCTGCGCAAATACTATGTGAAAAAAAAATATGAAACACCCACCATTTCAATCTGTAGGGCATTTGCTTTAAAAAAATATATAATGTTTGGGGGTTCAAAGTAATTTTCTTGCAAAAAAAAATTATTTTTTCATGTAATCAAAAAGTGTCAGAAAGGGCTTTGTCTTCAAGTGGTTAGAAGAGTGGGTGATGTGTGACATAAGCTTCTAAATGTTGTGCATAAAATGCCAGGACAGTTCAAACCCCCCCCAAATGACCCCATTTTGGAAAGTAGACACCCCAAGCTATTTGCTGAGAGGCATGTCGAGTCCGTGGAATATTTTATATTGTGACACAAGTTGCGGGAAAGAGACAAATCTTTTTTTTTTTTTTTGCACAAAGTTGTCACTAAATGATATATTGCTCAAACATGCCATGGGAATATGTGAAATTACACCCCAAAATACATTCTGTTGCTTCTCCTAAGTATGGGGATACCACATGTGTGGGACTTTTTGGGAGCCTAGCCGCACACGGGACCCCGAAAACCAAGCCCCGCCTTCAGGCTTTCTAAGGGCGTAAATTTTTGATTTCACTCTTCACTGCCTAGCACAGTTTCGGAGGCCATGGAATGCCCAGATGGCACAACCCCCCCCCCCAAATGACCCCATTTTGGAAAATAGACACCCCAAGCTATTTGCTGAGAGGTATAGTGAGTATTTTGCAGACCTCACTTTTTGTCACAAACTTTCGAAAATTGAAAAAAGAAAAAAAAATACATTTTTCTTGTCTTTCTTCATTTTCAAAAACAAATGAGAGCTGCAAAATACTCACCATGCCTCTCAGCAAATAGCTTGGGGTGTCTACTTTCCAAAATGGGGTCATTTGGGGGGGTTTTGTGCCATCTTGGCATTTTATGGCCTTCAAAACTGTGATAGGTAGTGAGGAGTGGAATCACAACTTAACGCCCTTAGAAATCCTGAAGCCAGTGCTTGGTTTTCGGGGCCCCGTATGCGGCTAGGCTCCCAAAAAGTCCCACACATGTGGTATCCCCGTACTCAGGAGAAGCAGCAGAATATATTTTGGGGTGTAATTCCACATATGCCCATGGCATGTTTGAGCAATATATCATTTAGTGACAACTTTGTGCAAAAAAAAAAAAAAATTGTCATTTTCCCGCAACTTGTGTCAAAAAATAAAATATTCCATGGACTCAACATGCCTCTCAGCAAATAGCTTGGGGTGTCTACTTTCCAAAATGGGGTCATTTGGGGGGGGTTGTGCCATCTTGGCATTTTATGGCCTTCAAAACTGTGATAGGAAGTGAGGAGTGAAATCAAAAATTTATGCCCTTAGAAATCCTGAAGGCGGTGCTTGGTTTTCGGGGCCCCGTACGCGGCTAGGCTCCCAAAAAGTCCTAAACATGTGGTATCCCCGTACTCAGGAGAAGCAGCAGAATGTATTTTGGGGTGTAATTCCACATATGCCCATGGCATGTTTGAGCAATTCATCATTTAGTGACAACTTTGTGCAAAAAAAAAAAAAAAAAAGTGTTACTTTCCCGCAACTTGTGTCAAAATATAAAATATTCCATGGACTCAACATGCCTCTCAGCAAATAGTTTGGGGTGTCTACTTTCCAAAATGGGGTACTTTGGGGGGGTTTTGTGCCATCTTGGCATTTTATGGCCTTCAAAACTGTGATAGGTAGTGAGGAGTGAAATCACAACATTACGCCCTTAGAAATCCTGAAGGCGGTGCTTGGTTTTCGGGGCCCAGTACGCGGCTAGGCTCCCAAAAAGTCCCACACATGTGGTATCCCCATACTCAGGAGAAGCAGCTAAATGTATTTTGGGGTGCAATTCCACATATGCCCATGGCCTGTGTGAGAAATATATCATTTAGTGACAACTTTGTGCAAAAAAAAAAAAAAAATTGTCACTTTCCCGCAACTTGTGTCAAAAAAGAAAGTATTCCATGGACTCAACATGCCTCTCAGCAAATAGCTTGGGGTGTCTACTTTCCAAAATGGGGTCATTTGGGGGGGGTTTGTGCCATCTGGGCATTTTATGGGCTTCAAAACTGTGATAGGTAGTGAGGAGTGAAATCAAAAATTTATGCCCTTAGAAATCCTGAAGGCGGTGATTGGTTTTCGGGGCCCCGTACGCGGCTAGGCTCCCAAAAAGTCCCACACATGTGGTATCCCCATACTCAGGAGAAGCAGCTGAATGTATTTTGGGGTGCAATTCCACATAGGCCCATGGCCTGTGTGAGCAATATATCATTTAGTGACAACTTTTTGTAAATATTTTTTTTTTGTCATTATTCAATCACTTGGGACAAAAAAATAAATATTCAATGGGTTCAACATGCCTCTCAGCAATTTCCTTGGGGTGTCTACTTTCCAAAATGGGGTCATTTGGGGGTGTTTTGTACTGCCCTGCCATTTTAGCACCTCAAGAAATGACATAGGCAGTCATAAACTAAAAGCTATGTAAATTCCAGAAAATGTACCCTAGTTTGTAGACGCTATAACTTTTGCGCAAACCAATAAATATACGCTTATTGACATTTTTTTTACCAAAGACATGTGGCCGAATAAATTTTGGCCTAAATGTATGACTAAAATTGAGTTTATTGGATTTTTTTTATAACAAAAAGTAGAAAATATCATTTTTTTTCAAAATTTTCGGTCTTTTTCCGTTTATAGCGCAAAAAATAAAAACCGCAGAGGTGATCAAATGCCATCAAAAGAAAGCTCTATTTGTGGGAAGAAAAGGACGCAAATTTCGTTTGGGTACAGCATTACATGACCGCGCAATTAAAAGTTAAAGCGACGCAGTGCCAAATTGGAAAAAGACCTCTGGTCCTTAGGCAGCATAATGGTCCGGGGCTCAAGTGGTTAAAGCACTCTATTTTGCATACACCAAAACACCTAAGAGGTATGGCACTCACAGACTCACCAATACTACACAGCTACCCATCTTACCAGAGTTCTAGACTGGTGCAAACATAAGAACACTTAACAACAAATCCTACTCGAACAGGATGCCACCTCTGTCCCGTTAGACCCACTTATCTGTACCTCCAGTTTCTCCTTTCTGGAGCCGAGAAAACATTACACATGGTTGACATGTATCACAGCTTTACACACTTCAGCCCTTGCCCTATTTCCCTCTCCCCTTTCTTTTCTATCTATGGCAACCCAGCCTTCTACTAAGGAAGGAAAGGTGTAAAAATAAATGCTAGGCAAAACATTTTCATTATCAACCATCCTTGATAACTGCACCCCAAATGTCCCAGGAACTAGGACCATAACCATATGATTGACTCACTTCTTATGTTCCTACCTGCTCCAAAAAAATATTTACTCCAAAAATATATTTTCTCTACTTGACAGAGAGTGACAACTATACTCTCCTCCTCTTCATACACTTACTTAAATCCATCAGCTTCTACGCAAAGAAGTTTCCAAATACTGACCACAGTTCTTTGAGCAATGGGAGAAAGACCTGAGGGCTACATTTTTCCCTGATGAATGATCCAAAATACTTTTCATGTCATACAAATCCTCTAAAAGCAACAAGTACCAGGAATCTGGGTACAAAATTTTCACCCGCTGGTATCATACTCCAATGATACTTCATACCATGTATCACTCCACCCCTGCTACTTGCTGATGTTGCATACAAGGACTTTTTGATCCCAAGTACATAAAATAATCCAAACATTTATTGACAGGCCAGTGCTCAAATAAACTGCATTTTTTCTACTACATCACAATTAATTTATGGCAAGATAATATGGAAATTCAGTGCTCAGACATATGATTAAAGATGCACTCTTATGTATTCCAACATTATGGAAGTCCTCTTCTGCCTGAACTGTCCAGCAGTGGATTAGACAAGCGGAAGACATTAGGTTAATGGAAAGTCTCACTTCCTCACTGAAAAATATGCAATCTAAATTTACTTTACTTCTCTGTCAAGGATGAATTTTAACAACTGATGTCCACATGATCTTGTGACTTGTGACTGAGTTGTCTGATCAGAACCAGTTGTTATCCAAATATGATTTTCTGTATACTGCTGTGGACCTGGTTCTCCATTAGATGCACTTTAGCCCCCCCCCCCCTGTTTTACTTTGTTTTTCTGATATATATCTGGAAAAAAAAAGAAAATCAGTTTGAACACAATCTAAATCCACTCCATCTATAAATCACTAAAGTACTCCTTTAACTGTAGTACCTTTCACAGCATTTGAAGACTTGTCCCTGAAGAGTACATGAGGTCTATGAAATGCATTAGAACTTTATATACTTTTACATTTAAATAGTTTATTGTGACAAGTCCTGTACGTTTCCAAACCACTGAGCATTTTCCAATTGGCTGAGACATGTTAATCTGCAGGATATTGAAATTTAGTTGCCTTGAGGGGGCAGGAGGCGGAGCATAGCGGAGCAGACATGCATTGTTAGAACTCCACACCGCTGAGGAGAGAAGAGAAGGACAAAGCGGAGCCTGCAGGCTCAAAAGGTATCCATTTGAACCTTTTTGCCCCAGGGAACAAACTGTGAAAGTTTGGGCAGGAAATATGGTACTGGGAGGAAACCGTGGCAGAAATAAAAATCACCTCACAAAGAGCTCACAGGCACTCACTGCAGCTGAAGCAGCTCCAGTCACCTCACAAGATACAGCATCAGGGCGCTCTCACAGACAGAAAATGTCACAGCAAGACTCTCCATTTGAGTCAGATACAGAACAAATCCTCTCACAAACTTCTCCACAAGCCTCCTCAGCATCCCCAGTAATATTATTACAATTTGAAAAGATGCTTCATAAGGCTTTAAAACAAACCTCAGACCAAATAACAAAAAGCCTAACCAAAGAAATAAGAGAGCTGGGAAACCGCACCGCAGCCTTAGAAATAAAAATGGATGAAATTGAAATTACAACCCAAGAAAATATAACAGAATTGGAACAATTAAAAAAAGAGAATTTAATACTTCAAACTAAGCTCGAAGATTACGAAAATAGAGCCAGACGCTCAAACTTGCGCATAAGGGGAATACCTGAAACTGTGACAGACCTGCAATCTACTATTACTGCTCTATTACAAGAACTAAAGCCAGATATCCCTATTGAACGTTTAGAGCTGGACAGAGTACACAGAGCCCTCACAGCCAAAAAGAAAGATGGACCCCCACGTGATATAATCACAAAATTTCATTATTACAGAACGAAAGAACAAATACTAATTGCTGCAAGAGAAAAAAAGGAACTTAATTTTCAAGGACACAATCATCAAATTTTTGCTGACCTATCCCAACTTACTATTACTAAAAGACGATCCATGAAACCCCAACTAATGGAACTGCAACGCCACAACATTATGTATCAATGGGGCTTCCCCTTTTCAGTCAGATTTAACTACCAAGGTACAATTTACAGAAGCAGATCAGCAGATGAACTACAACAAACCCTTTTAAAATTAAATCTGACAGAACCCACAAGCAGCAACACTCCCACACGCAGAAGAATGGCGTCATCTTCACCTTCAGGCAGCACCCAGAAAATTTCAGAACAAAATGGGAATCATCATTCTCACAAAAGAGGCCGTTATGCCACATCATCCATGGACCAAGAAGATTCAATGGACTGACATCCTAATTCCTGATATCTCTTCATTTATTATACTAAGAGATGGTTCTCTATAAAAAACCTATATTTATAACTGAATGTAACTGCATTCTGATAGTCACACACTGTGTGGGATCATGTTACATTCCAGTTATATTTCTTATTACTTCTGATTCATATAGCCTTAGAATATATAAGTGAAATAAGGAAATTCATGTTCAGTTATATATTATCAGGTAATAACAATAGATTTATTACTTTTTAGGACAAATATGTTCAATAATCCAGAAGTAATGGAAGCTTTTTCTTTCTTTTCTTAAAACAAATATATTATTACCTAACTAGTTCCTAGAATTATGTTTTTGTTTATTCTAATCTGAAGCAATACAACCTCAATTTTATGAGTTAACATTTCTAAACAGTTGCATATGAATAAAATATGTAATTGTTTACTCTAAAAGAGTTAAAATCCCAAAATAATTCAAACTATCTTCATCAATACCAATGTTATTAACAGTACCTTTCTAACTGAATTATTTAGCCTAGGGCAAGACTAACCATATACAACCACCCTGGAATAAATTTCAACAAAAACTATATTCTGCACTCCAATTAATGAAACATCATTTTGATGTCTTTTGACATAGCACTTCTCTCCTGTAAGCGGAAGATCCGTGTACCCCCATTAGCCCTCCTCATTCTCCCAACCATATTATGTGGGAGTGTGACGAAGGCACTTATTCCCCTGAGAGAGATATTTATTCTCTTTCACGGGTAAATTGTGATTACTTGCAAAAAATAATTTATACAATGTATCATCTAATCTCGTATGTTTTTTGTTTACTCTTTACTCCAGAATTCACTGGTTTCTTTTCTATCTATTCATCTCTTCAGTCCACACAGGTTGATCTGCGCAGTCAGCTCTGCATAACAAAAAGTAAGTCAAAACTATTTGATCTATTGCCATGGCACCACTGAATATACTTTCCCTGAATGTTCAGGGAATAAATGTCCCTCAAAAAAGGACCAAAGCCTTCCGTACTTTCCATAACAAGAAGGCTCACATAGTATGCCTCCAAGAAACACACTTCACCAAAGATTCTACTCCAAAATATATTTCTCCTTTTTATCAACAAATTTACACGGCTTCTGCCTGTACCAAGCAAAGGGGAACTCTAATTGCATTTCACCGATCCACACCATTCACCTTATCATCAGAAATTAAAGACCCAGAAGGTAGATACCTGATACTCATGGGTTATATAATGGATACAGCAATCACGGTGATTTCCTACTACGCTCCTAACAAACAACCTACACCATTCCTCTCACATATATTACAAGTGATTAATACACACAAAATAGGAACAGTGATAATGTGTAGGGATTCGAACCAGGTCCTCCTCCCATTTCTAAATAAATCACCTTTTACACCATCCAAAATAACCTCTAGATTACCTTTTTCTCAACTTCTTTCCAAATACAATCTGGTAGATTCATGGAGAGAAAGTAACCCAATAAAAAAGAAATTCACTTATTTCTCGCACCCTCATCAAACCTTCACCAGAATAGATCATATTTTTCTAACAATAGGAATGATACCAGAAATTATTGCATCAGATATAATTCCGATTCCGTGGTCTGACCATAATGCAGTATACACTACTATAGCCTCAGCCATACCAAAAGCGCATGACCCAACGTGGTACTTACCGGACATAATGCTCAAACACCCACTACATCAGATGGCCATTGAACAAGCTTTAAAGGAATACATATCAATTAATAATACAACAGATATCTCCCCAATAACACTGTGGGAAGCTCATAAGCCTGTCTTGCGTGGTACAATACAAAGACAAATGGCACTATTTAAACGGGAACGCAAAAATCTAGCAAAAAAACTAGAACTCAATTTTAATGCAGCCTACATATCATTTCAAGATAATCCATCTCAGAGTACAAAATCTCATCTGGAAAAATCTAGATTGGAATACGATCTATTTCTCACTGAGTCAGTTGATAAATCCCTCAAACGCGCCAAACACAATTTCTACATGAATACAAACAAACCAGGTACATATTTGGCTCGGGCATTAAATTCAACTAACAAATCTTTCAAACCAATACGTTTGAAATTATCAAAAAATGTTTACACTTGTAATCCAGTTAAAATAGTCCATAAATTTCACTCACATCTCGCAACTTTATACAAGACAACAATGAATTTAATCCTACAGAGGCTGAATCCTTCTTCTCAAAAATAACCTTACCTGAGTTATCTCAGAATCAAAAAAGCAGTTTGGATGAGCCTATAACTATAGATGAAGTTGCTAACGCCATAAAAGACCTAAAACTTAACAAAAGACCAGGCCCAGACGGCTACACGGCTTTATACTATAAAACATTCTCAGAAATACTCTCTCCCATTCTCACTGAAACTTTTAACAAACTTCTAGATGGGCATTCTTTTCGGCAAGAAACACTAATGGCAATTGTTTGTATGATCCCAAAACCCCTTTCTGATGATACTTCCTGTGTGAATTATCGGCCTATCTCTCTGTTAAACCTTGATATTAAATTATTAGCAAAAATAATAGCAAAACGCCTCAATAGCATTATAGGAAAATTAATACATAGAGATCAAGTAGGCTTCATGCCAAATAGACAGGCAGGCGATAATATACGCAGGGCAGTGTTATTGGCACATATTGCTAAAAAACGGAAAATCCCTTTATGTTTTCTATCTCTCGATATTAAGAGGGCATTTAACACAGTATCCTGGCAATATATGCAATATTCATTACAAAAATGGGGTTTTGGACCCCACTTTTTAACATGGATCAAAGCATTATATAATAAACCCAAAGCCTATATAAAATATGCTGGATACAAATCTGAAGCCTTTAATATCGAAAGAGGTACCCGACAGGGTTGCCCATTATCTCCCTTATTATTTGCCCTTATACTCGAACCCATGGCCCAATACATCAGAACAAACCAAACTATAACTGGCATTGAAGTAGGAGGTATTACACACAAATTATGTATATTTGCAGACGATATATTACTTTTTCTATCATCACCACAGGTCTCTGGTCCTAACTTAATACCAGCTCTTGATGGATTTGCAGCCCTATCCGGCCTTATGATTAATCCTAAGAAATGCCTAGTGCTTAATATTTCACTCACAAACATGGAATTGATCCCGGCTAGGGCTGCACTCCCATTCACATGGGCAGAAAAATCAATCCCATATCTTGGAATTCATTTAACAGCATCTCATTCTGACTTATTCTCAACCAATTATCCTCCTGTATTAAGACAGATCACAAATCTAATAAAACAATGGTCGCAACTTCCTTTATCCTGGATAGGGAAGATTAATGCAATCAAAATGACTATTCTACCCAAATTGCTTTATCTATTCAGAGTCCTCCCTATTCCAATTCCTTCCTATTTTTTGAGAATAGTACAAAAAAGAGCAACTTCGTTTATATGGGGCTCTTCTAAACCACGTATACCTATACACACACTACATCTTCCCAAAAATAAAGGAGGCCTGGGATACCCTAATTTTACTAACTACTACAGAGCAGCACATTTGGCCAGTCTGTCCAAATACCATGCAAAACAGGAAATCCCATTATGGGTATTTATAGAAGCTTCAGAAAATGACCCTCTATTAATATCAAATTTATTATGGCTTGATCCTAAAGACCGCTTTAAAATTCATAATCCCATAACTAAACACTTCTTATCTCTCTGGGATAAACTAAAAACCAAATATCAGTTACAATCTCCACACAATCCTCTCCTTTCTTTTATCAGAAATCCGGCCTTTTATCCGGCATGGATCTACCCAAATTCTTTTAAAGCTTGGACAACATCAGGCATTCAGACACTAAATGATTTCATAGCATCTAAATCATTCCTTTCATTCCCATCGCTTAGAGAAAAATATGATCTACCAAACTCTGAGCTATTTAGATATCTCCAAATCAAAAATTTCTATACACCATTCCTAAAGGGGGATACACCATTATCCCAATTATCCATTTTTGAATCAATCTGTACAAAAGATCCATTTGCTAAAGGTACAATTTCATCACTTTATAATCAATTATATGGAGTAGCAAATCTTAATAGACCCTCTTACGTTCAGAGGTGGGAGGAGGACCTGGGACGAACTTTAGAAGACACGGACTGGTCTAACATATGGCTCACATCTAAGTCATCTTCACTCAACATCTTAGCACTGGAGACAAATTATAAAGTCCTAACTCGCTGGTACCTTGTACCCGCTAGAGTGGCAAAATATTCACCTAATACCTCAGCTCTTTGTTTTCGAGGATGCCCAGAAATAGGCACATATTTACACATATGGTGGACGTGCCCAGTAATCCAAACCTTCTGGAAGGAAGTCTTCGTGACTGCATCTAAAATATTTAAAAAAATAATACAACCAGATCCATATTTAACTTTACTTAATCTAAAACCAGAATGGTTAACACACTCTCAATTCAAACTTATGATCCAACTAATAACGGCTGCAAAACAAACAGTGGCCAAGGCATGGAAATCTCCTACATTGGTACTAGCAGAAACAATTCACAGAATGAATAATACAATGTCCCATGCTAAGATGGTAGCCATCGATCAAAATCAAATTCCAAAATTTGAAAAACTTTGGCATCCTTGGATAAAACAACAGTTCCTGTCAAACTTCAATGACTCTGTCCTGTTGCCATGGTAACAGATTAAATGACTTACAGAGACACCCATTCTAAGGCTTCAAAGAGAACTAAAAAGAATAATAAACTGACGAGCGGGACAACCTTGTGGACCATACCTCTAGCTTTCAACCCTTTTTCTTCTTTCTCTTTTCTTTTCTCCACCTTACGATTAAAGCTCATTATCAGAATTTATTTGACCTATATACACTCTACTTGTAAACAATATGTATAGTAGGTATAAATCATTTAAATACCTACAAAAGTAACTAAGGAAATGATATATATCTTTAATTTAGGTTTACGTGAACCCAATGTTTAATATTTGAAATTTCATGATATTTACCTATATAAACCCTACTGTAAAACAATAAGCTTACTTTATAGATCCTTGAAAACTTACTTTATGTATCTTTATAACATTGTATACTCAATAAACTTCTTTTGACAAGGAAATTTAGTTGCCTTAAGGATATATCCCAGTTGCACACACAATTCTATTTTACAGGATATTCCACTTTGCTAAATTGTAACCAATTATATTGCTCCCTTAGCACAAAATGTATACTTTCAAAGAAATTGAGCTGCTGACAGAGCTGAAAAGAAATGTACCGATCAGTACATGTCGAAGAAACCATTACTTGAACCAATTAGCAATAATTAAGGATAGGAAGAATTAATACTATTGGGTGTTAGCTCTGTTGCTGTTCTGCTTATACCTCATTAGTGTTTTACTGGTGTGAAGATTGCTGTCAACGCACATTTACTTCAGGTATCTATATAGCGCCAATGATTTACAGATATATTGCACATTCAATCAGTCCCTGCCCTCAAGGAGCTTACAATCTAAGGTCCCTAACTCACATTCATAAGCATACTAGGACCAATTTGGACAGCAGCCATTTAAGCTACCAGCATGTCTTTGGGGTGTTGGAGGAAACCCACCTAAGCACAGGGAGAACATTCAAACTTCAGGAAGTAGTGCTGTGGTTAGGATTCAAACTATCAACCTTAGTGCAGGCAGGTAGAACATACGATGAAACACGTAGGGAGGAGCCTGTGACGCAATGTGACGAGAGTGTATGCCGGGACTGGGCGACTATCTTGCTGGTGCTTTTAGGCTACTATTCAGTGCCTGTTTTTCACCGTGAGCATGTGAGTGCAATATAGCGTTTTTTTTATTAATAAAGCAATTTATAAAGCTTACTGCACTATGAGGCGCATTTACTTCTATTTCATAGGTCAAATTATGTACATGGAGTCAACGTTGTGAGAATAGGGATCAGAGATGTGCAGCGTGTTATCCATCCTGCTTCCAGTCTGCTATATTTGCTGGTGTCCGGTCGTTTATGGCGGTTTGAGGTTTTCCTCTTCCATGCAATGCTTATTTGACCCCTGTAATATGGATCCAAAAAGGAGGGTAAGAGGCAGTGTGTCTGGGTGCCGATGGTGGTGATTCTTTTCTATACAATTTTCTGCTGTACCTATGGACCTTATCATTAACATGCTCAACTGATGATCAGATGGCATCTATGGATATTTCTTAGTATTGCACCTATATATATTGCATTATTGTTGTTCACCAATACTGTGCTGGCTGCTTGTCCTTTTATTACTTTTCTAGTTTTAGTATTATCTAGCGCAGCAGGCACCTAATGTTATAGAAACTGGAGTGTTGTGGTTTCCATAGCATTCAAATAAAAATTATCTGATTTGTCCTGAGACTTATTTTCAGAAGTTGAACACCTGGAATACTTTTGTTTTAGATGCCACACTCAAACGTGTAATCAGAAGTCCACAAAACAAGGATATTATGCCATCTCTTGAGGAGTGAGCGTATGATTCCACACCTCAGACATACCTGTATATTAAGAACAATAAAGAGGAAATCTCTTCATAAAAAGGGGACTTTCAAGGCTTCGTACCACACTTGAGTCAACACGATTAGATAAAAGAAATGTTTTTATTTAATAAACCCATTGAAAGATAAATAATGGGGTCTTACATAGCTACCCCAATGAAGTTGCAATCAATGTTATACATATTATATTAAAAACATCTTAGTGAGTAAATGGCAAATAGATGCTGGTAAGTCCCACTGGTCTGTTCCGATGCATTCTGTATGCTTTATAGTTTCAAGAAATACTGTGCGTGGGACAATATTCTAGCTCTTTATTCTATGTTTCAGGTAAAAGGATAGCAGGTTGAGGGGCAGAGAGAGAACACAAATATTTCCCTTATCTATGATTGACATACAATGGGAAGAACTGTCAACAATCAGCTGGATATTGTTTCTTTAAATAACTCCTTAAGTGGTCTTCATTCAGCAGAATTTCCTCTTAGTGGATCTGGCTCCTACCTTCCTTCCCTTTGTTAATGACAAAAAATCTATTGAGAGAATATTATTCACAAACTGAATGGACAGATATTTATGGACAGTAATTTATCTGTATTGAGATTAAATGGTTGACCCATTTGTTGTTAACAGTCAATTTATGATTTTTCATGATTATCGGTTGGATTTGAACCTAAATGGCTGTCTGCTTTCTTAGTGGTTTTTCTATGAATAAAGTTAGTTGTGTTATATTTGTTGTTATTGTTTAAAATATTTTCACCCCAAAAGGTTTTTCCACAGCAAAAATAAAGCCTTTCAAAATTAAAGCATATGTAAACCCTCCCCTTGTAAAACAATCCATTCAATTTAAAATAGAAATAAAACACAAAACATTTGTCTATGTATATAAAAAACATTATAAATACCCTTTTCCCCCGCTGAGCTGTATAAGGAGCTAAGAGAGGTGGGGGAAGAGAAACAGCAGCACACTGATCTTCCCAGTGAATGGCTATACAGGGGGCGATGTCGGCACAAGTCTGTTCATTGGGGGAGAGCAGGCTGAGTTCCTAGCACAGCCACTAAACTGACCACACTGTGCTCACTGTGCTCTCATGCCTCATGCTCAGAACACCAGGTACTTCACATTTTCATACAAGTACATGGTACAGCAGGCACATATCAGGAAAATGAAATTTTAGATTTAAATTTTCTTTAAAGCAGTATTAAACTTAAAAACAAAAATGTTATATATTGCAGCTTACCACTCCTTGGATGTGGTGTCTACATTAGTTTCCTATATATTTATGTGAAACCTTTATCTTAAGAGGAAAAAAAACTTGTTGTAACTGATTAAAAAGTGTTAGCTAGATTTCCACTTTAATTTTTTTAGTTAAGACCAACTAAATCTGCTAGTGCCGTCCCAAGGTGTCTCCATTGCTTCTCTATCCAGAGTGGAGCTACTCTAAAGCTGGCCATACACCTATAGATTATCTGCAGATTTTCTATGGTTAGATGGAAAAAGTGGGAGATTCCTCCATCCACACAGTTTAGCGAACATGGAGAAATCTGTTGCACTTTTTCCATCTAACCATAGAAAATCTGCAGATAATCTATAGGTGTATGGCCAGCTTAAGACATGAAACGTGTTACAGTACTGACCAGATCACAAATTCAAAATAATGAAAAAAAAAAAACGAATGCAGTTACCACATTTAACCACTTAAGGACCGGGCCTTTTTTTCAGACTCGATGTTTACAAGTTAAAATCGTTTTTTTTTTTTTGCTAGAAAATTACTTAGAACCCCCAAAAATTATTTATTTTTTCTAACACCCCAGAGAATAAAATGCCGGTTCCCCTCACTCAGCAGCCAGGCATCCAGTAGAGAAGACGTACTCGGCTCCGCTACTACCGGCGGGTCCAGTAAGCGGCGGAGACCACCGAAGCACGACGGGGGGGGGACCCCTCTTCCGCCCCCAATAAAAGGGATCTTGCAGTGAATCCACCACAGAGACCACTTTTATCTGAAAGTGGACTGCCCGCTGAAGAAGAGGATACCAGTTTTATGGCAGCTATCTGCCATAACAAAGGTATTCCTCTTCAGCGGTCCGTAAGTGGTTAAGTATTGGATTTAAAGGACATTTTTGTTTTGTGGTTTAAAAAATACTTCAAGGCTGGCCATACATTTTACAATCTCCTTGTACAATTATCCTTTAAAATGACCAATACCATATAAGATGAGGTCAAACCTAAACACTTTCGATTTCTATGCAATCAGGAAAGCCCTTCAACTACATAGTTAAAGGTAAATCTAAAGGCAATTGAATAAGAAAATTGTACAATGTAAGGCCAACTAAAAGTGATACTAAACAAACACTGTATACTTTACATTATCCCTTCTATTTCTGTTTATTGATGATGGCACTAATTATTTCAATTTAAAAAAAAATCTAAGTACCTTTTTTCCTAATCGATATACTGCTGTCACATGACCCAGCTACTTCCCAACCTGTCTGGGCAGGAGGAGCTTCTAGTCCTCTGCTGCTGCTCACATGTTTAAAAAAAAAATAAAAACAGCCTTCGGAATACAGAGTAAAGGTAAATAAATAATATCAATAAACTGTTTTAAATCACCATATAAATACAGGATATATTCAAAATCAAATCTTTATTATTTTGTGGAAATAACATGGTTTGGGTGGATTTCTGCCAGTCACAGGCTATGCCACGCCCCTTCAGTTTTTGTCTTAGAATAAGAGGGAGGTGAGGCCTTCATTAATCTACATGTAATATCCCACCCCCATTGTGTTTAGCTGGTTATTGGGCATGGAGGAGGAGGGAGAGATTGTTCTATCATTTACCGCTGTGTGTACTCCCACATGTGTGACTCTATAGTTACATGGCCTGCTCAGATGTGATAGGGAGGAAATGCTCAGCATAGAAACTCACTGAAAACTGAGCATGTGCAGAGTTGCCACCACAGCTGCAAAATCCCTAGCTGGATTGGGGGCATGAACAGATGGTAGCAGGATCAACCATGTTTTTTGCAGAATACAGAAAACAAATCTAATAGTGATTGAGTGAGTATGAACAGCATGTAATACAGAACTTATTGATATTTTTTATGATGTGGGTTTAGTGACACTTTAAGTCTGGTCTGGCGTAGTTATTTAATATTCAATAACTGTTTGGTTATGTTGTGGATTAACAGGTTTTGTTGCATGACATAAATGTATCACATAATAAGAAAAAAAAAGGTTTACAATCTACTCTATACATACATTGCAAAAGAACCACATTTCACATTGTTCTGTTTTTAGCCTTATTAAGACTAATATTACACACATGTGAATATCAAAAAACTCAGAGGAATTATAACAAGTGTACCTCTACCTCTGTTTCTGCCGAAAGTGTTATACACCTATTCAATTCTTTACATACTAAACCACAACGCATTACAGTTTGTATCTAAATACATATAAATTACATTAAAATAAAACTTACAGTGTTACTAAACCCACAACTGTAAAATCAGTTTGTATATGCAGTAAAGCATGCTTGTTATATTGACTGTGGAACCTAAGGGGTTAATCCTCTGTCTTGTATAAAAAGGCAGTTTGATCCTGTCTTCTCTGATCCTTCCCTTTTCTCTACTGTCCCCAATCCATCTCCTGATAGCACAGAGCCTCGGAGTCACTCTGCACATGCTCAGTTTGGTGTGTATTGCTAGAGAGTTTTTATTTTTTCTTGGGAGTGCATATGATCAGCACAGGGCCAATCAGCACACAGAGGGTCAGGGGTTCTGCAGCCTCATAGGACAGTCAGAGGATAATGAAAACTCCTTCTACAAACTTTAACCAGACACTGATATAAGTCACACGACTGATATATACTGCTGATGAGAAAAGGTATTTAGCAGTTTATATTTAGTAAAATAATTGCATTTCTATGTTCTGTGTACTGTGGGAGATATAGCGAATGCAGGGTCCTGGGTTTAGTAACACTTTAAATTCATATGAGCGAAATACATAGTCCGTGAAATATATTCTTTTAGTGTCCCAAAAATGTTCATTCAACTTTGGACCTTCGTGCTCAAATATTAATCAACAAAGTGCTGAAGTGCTCCAAAAACATCATGCTGTGAAGTGTAGCACACACTCCTCTTGTGCCCTTACTCACCAGAAGGAATGGACCCCCATCTACTTAACATGAGGGTCTAACATGCTTAATAATGGTAAGGTTCCCCCCGTGGAACGCACACGAAGCTGCGGCGAACCTGAAAGATGCTCATATACTATCAGTGGTTTATCGCCTATGCCTTGTAGAGTGGACACATATCTTCCAAATTGTAAGTGTGATTTTATACTTTTTAGTAAATAAACAGAATTACTACACTATGAGAGTTTTCTTCCTGTATTGATCCTGGTGGGTTACATGCGACGCCAGCATCAGTAATTGCACATCCCAGGTTACCAGCCTATAGGCTACCTAGGAGGATAGAGAAGACCCTCTCACCAGTAATATTTGAGCACAGAGCACTTTATAAGAAGAAGGTCCATAGTGAAATGAACATTTTTGGGACATTATAAGAACATATTTCACAGACTATGTATTTCACTCATATGAATTTAAGTTTTATTTTAATTTAATTTATATGTATTTCTATACACACTGTAATGTGCTGTTGTTTAGTATGTAAATAATATTACACATAGCCTAAAGTTTTTTACTCAGATGGTGTCTATTAAGATTGCTATGCAAATATGTTTACCTAAAATTGTGTTTCAATAGCCAGAGTTTTAGAGATTTACAAAAACAGTTCCACATTTAATTGTTAGCTTCAATTTTCCAGCTATAGATCCTATTTTGCACACTTTAATGATTCTGTTCTGAGCAGTGGCAGCCTGTCAATTAGGGATGCACGGGCGCCGCCCCATCCATGTGTCTAGCCCCCTAAACTACATGCATGACGTCGGACACATGGATTCCAATGGGGGGTGTTTTTTTTTTTTTTTAAGCTTCTTAGGCTTTTTAGGCTTCAAAAAAGGGTGGGCTCAGGGCTCGGGGCACAGAGCACTGCACTCCAAGCCCACCCAGTTGTGTGACAATAGCGAATGAATATCCGCTATTGTCACACTGATCCTCCTCCCGGCCAATCAGGAAGCGGGTCCTGAGACCCGTCACCCGATTGGCTGAAAGGACAGGTGATCCTATTGGATGTCTAGTAAGAGGAGGGAGGAGACACACGGCAGAAGCCGCTGTGATACAGAGGAGGAGGCACAATAGAAGCTGCCGCCCGTAGGAGCGCTGCCCGCCCGCAACCTAGATGGGATAAATGCGGGGCTGAATGACCAGACGGCTGACCGTGAGACCCCCGGGGACAGGGGGGTGCCACCGACCGGGGGGGTTGTTGCTTGCAGCCCCCCCAAAAAAGAAAAAAAACACCAGCCACGACTGGTTCTGAGACACATTTACCTCTCTTTAGGACAAAGTGACAGTCTCTTGCTAGCCCACCCTTGTATCCTACTTTTATGTAATTTCCTGTGAAGGTAGCCAGTGATAAGAGGCAAAGCGTGGGTCAATAGGCAAAATGACAGTTGCGAAGGGAGCATCTGTTACTTAAATTACCTCACATCCAATGCCCCCCAAATTACCCACTGACTGTAGGTCACCCCTTTCACCATTCTCTATTCTTTAACCTGATAAGTTTAAAAGGGAAATGCACTAAATGAGTTCCTTATGCCCTGTACACACGATAGGATTTTCCGATGGAAAATGTGTGATTTTCCGATGGAAAATGTGTGATAGGACCTTGTTGTCGGAAATTCCGACCATGTGTAGGCTCCATCACACATTTTCCATAGGAATTTCCGACACACAAAGTTTGAGAGCTTGCTATAAAATTTTCTTACAACAAAATCCGTTGTCGGAAATTATGATCATGTGTACACAAATCCGATGCACAAAGTGCCACGCATGCTCAGAATAAATTTAGAGAGGAAAGTTATTGGCTACTGCCCCGTTTATAGTCCCGACGTACGTGTTTTACGTCACCGCGTTTAGAACAATCAGATTTTCCGACAACTTTGTGTGACCATGTGTATGCAAGACAAGTTTGAGCCAACATCCGTTGGAAAAAATCCATTGATTTTGTTGTCGGAATGTCTGATCAATGTCCGACTGTGTGTACAGGGCAGTAGGCCTAATAATGCCAACAGTGTGGTAATTCCAACATTATGGGAATGGTAATATTAGCAAAATTATAATTGTATCCAGAACTTGATTCACCTACCATCGATTCACCTATCAACCACACTTGGATCTTATCATTCTTTGAACGCACATGGAATCGGAAGCAAGACAGGTGTAGTTTTTTTTTTCAGATACTCCAACAGTTCTGTGTACATTTCATTTTAGTGAGTAACATTTTATACCTTTATATAATGGATTTGATTATGGCACTCCCCACTGAAGTGGAAAAACTGAACATAGGTGTTTAAACACAGGGCGATAAGTCTGATTTCAGTGTTATACATACAATTTGTGAACTTTCAGGGCTTTTTAAGTATTAAAATGTTTCCAAAAGGCCAAAATATATCATTAGAGCTTGAAAAAATTACTTTGTTCCAGTAAGACTATGTTTTTGTATTTGTATCTGGAAATTCGCAGGATAATTATGCTCACTTTTCTCAGCAATTAAGTGCTGACTAAATAACTGCTTGGCTAAATTGCTACTTTTATATACGAATTTATAGATCTCCTTATTAGCTCTTGTATAAGTCAGGGGAAACTGTTTTAGATCTCTCTTGTTCATTAAATATGTTGCCATTCACCTCTAAACATCAGAGAGGGCAAAAACCTAAATCTTTGCAAGAGATTAATGGAAGCAAGATATTTCAGAGACAGGAAAGAATAATATGCTAAGGATAAAGAATACTCATTTGGTTACTGTTTCCATGACAATGTTCACTGATGTTTTGTTGCATTGCATGTTTTGTATTAATTGGTTCCCAAAGATCCTTAAGTACAAAGAAATTAAACTTGGAGGAAAATAATGAATGCATATATCATCTAATTACCACAAATTTCCCGCTAACAATTATAGGATGCAGGAAAAAACATACAGATGCAAAGTATAGGAGAAGCACATTTGTCTGCATGTAAGGGGTTGCATACCCCAAATGTCATGCTTTGACAAAGAGTAAGACATTACTACTGCTTACCCTGACCTCAGCTGTTAGTACATACTGGGGGGATTCAGTAAAGCACTTATGACACTTTTCTGTTGGTATGGCACCTAACGTAGGAAAACAATGTGATGTTTTAAGAAAGAGTTCCGACGTGTGCAGCAGATTCAGGTAGTTCTTATTGCTGCCACTTTGGGAACCTGTCGCTATGACTGTAAGAGATTTGAAAGGAATTACAAATGTTCATACATAAAGACATTGGAGGTAAATAATAGTGTAATTGCTTCAATGGTTGCTAGGCTGCAGGCCGCCAGCACTCTAGCAACCAGTGAAGCAGGCTGGACACTGACAGTGGATAGAGCCTGATGGGGAGACTAATAATGATTGGTTCTCCACCAGGTCCGCCTGCCGTTTGATGGAAAGCACATGGAATTGGGCAAATTCTGCAGCCTCAGCTATGGAATTTGCCTACTGTGTGTGCCGTCAGTCACAGACAGGCAGACCTAATTGTGAACTAGACTGTCAATTACCTATCAAGCTCTGCCCACTACAAAACTTCTAGGCCATGCACCTGTCTGTGTGATGAGTGGTTGGGGAGTGAGGTTACTAATGCTGAGCCCATAAGTTTTATATGCTCTGAGGATAGAGTGTCTGGTATGGACACTCTGGCCTCAGTTCCACTGCCTCTTAAGACAGATATGTAGAACTACAAGAACAAACAGGAAGGCTCAAGCACCTAATGCATTACCAAAGATTTATTAGAAAATATAAAAATTATAACAAATGGGTACTCACAAAGGTACAGCATATAAGAGCGTAAAAACCACAAGATGCCATACAGTGCAGGGAATGCATACCCCAACACCCCGCTATGCTGGCGAGCTGACACATTTTGGAGGTGCACCTCCTTCCTGAGAGCTAAGCTAACTAGCCCATCCATGTTCAGGTGTGTAAATACAGACATGCACACACAACATCTCTCAAGAATGGGTAGGGTGGAACCTGAATCTCAATGAGTAAAAAAGAGGGTCAAACAACAAAAAATAAAATACAAATCTAAAAGTTGTGCAAAAAGTAAATATACAATAAATCTATATATACATATTCCCAAAGGTTTATGTCAAAAAGCACCCCACCAATATGGGAAATGATGATAGAGCACAAGTGCAAGACCCATATGTGTGCATTAAAAGTTCATGTAGACAATGTAGACAGATATATGTAGAATTCCATTACATCTCCACACCAAAACTGACAGTGTTTGCGACAGATTCATGTACCTGTCGGGGACATGAATTTAAAGCAGAACTACAAAACAATATTAAGAATAGACAGGCTTTTTATTGCAGAAGAGGCATGCAATGCCTCTACTGCAATAAAATACACTTACTTGTCTGTTGGCAATCATCTGTAGACTGTACAATGATCTACTCAATTTACATATCTCAAAATGCCTGTGTGGCAGAATGACTACACTCCTGCACATGTGTGAAAGTAATGTCATCCTTCACCGGCCAATCAAGATGGCTGAAGACTGGAACCTGGAAGAAGCCAGGGAGAATATGCTGGATTGCAGGCATTGGACCATTGGTACATATGTGACTACAGTGGCTAAATGGTTAACACTTCCACCTGGCAGCACTTGGGTTGTCAGTTCAAATCCCAACCATGGTGCTATTTGCTTGTAATTTGCATGTTCCTCCTGTACCTGTTTGTGTTTCCTCTCACACTACAAAGACATGCTGTTAGGTTAATTGACCCTAGTATGTATGAATGTGATTTAGTGACCTTATATTGTGAGGGCAGGGACTGAGGGGAATGTTTAATGTAGTGTAATCTATTGGTGCTATATAAATACCCGTAATAAGTAAGTAAACCCTTTCAAACCCACCCTAAGACCTATCTAAAAAAAAAAAAAAAAAAAAAATTACATGATAAAGCTCCAATTATTTTTGGCATAGGTTCAGTAAGAGTAGGGGGTATACTTTTCAAGTTTGCATTTCTCACTGTACCACTGATGTTTATTTGATTCTCTGGAATAAAGAGTGAACCACATTGTCATGAATAAAGTTAAACTAGAGAGAGTGTCTGTGTTCCATCAAACTTTATTATTATAGGTACTTATATAGTGCTGTCAATATACACAGCACTTTACATACAGTATTTCACAAAAGTGAGTACACCCCTCACATTTTTATATCTTTTCATGTGACAACACTGAAGAAATTACAGTTTGCTACAATGTAAAGTAGTGAGTGTACAGCTTGTATAACAGTGTAAATTTGCTGTCCCCTCAAAATAACTCAACACACAGCCAATAATGTCCAAACCGCTGGCAACAAAGTGAGTACTCCCCTAAGTGAAAATTTCCAAATTGGGCCCAAAGTGTCAATATTTTGTATGGGCACCATTATTTTCCAGCACTGCCTTAACCCTCTTGTGCATGGAGTTCACCAGAGCTTCACAGGTTGCAACCGGAGTCCTCTTCCACACCTCCATGACGACATCACGGAGCTGGTAGATGTTAGAGACCTTTCACTCCTCCACCTTCCATTTGAGGATCCCCCACAGATGCTCAATATGGTTTAGGTCTGGAGACATGCTTGGCCAGTCCATCACCTTTACCCTCAGCTTCTTTAGCAAGGCAGTGCAGCCCAGTCTCCAAAGGGATGGGATCATGCTCTGCTGCAGTATGTCACAGTACATGTTGGCATTCATGGTTCCCTCAATGAACTGCAGCTCCCCAGTCCTGGCAGCACTCATGCAGCCCCAGACCATGACAATCCCACCACCATGCTTGACTGTAGGCAAGACACACTTGTCTTTGTACTCCTCGCCTGGTTCCTGCCACACATGCTTGACACCATTTGAAGCATATAAGTTTATCTTGGTCTCATCAGAGCACAGGACATGGTTCCAGTAATCCATGTCCTTAGTCTGCTTGTCTTCAGCAAACTGTTTGCAGGCTTTCTTGTGCATCATGTTTAGAAGAGGCTTCCTTCTGGGACGACAGCCATGCAGATCAATTTGATGCAGTGTGCGGCGTATGGTCTGAGCACTGACCCCCCACCCCTTCAACCTCTGCAGCAATGCTGGCAGCACTCATACGTCTATTTCCCAAAGACAACCTCTGGATATCATGCTGAGCATGTGCTCTCAACTTCTTTGGTCGACCATGGCAAGGCCTGTTCTGAGTGGAACCTGTCCTGTTAAACCGCTGTATAGTCTTGGCCACCGTGCTGCAGCTCAGTTCAGGGTCTTGGCAATCTTCTTATAGCCTAGGCCATCTTTATGTAGAGCAACAATTTTTTTCAGATCCTCAGAGAGTTCTTTGCCATGAGGGGCCATGTTGAACTTCCAGTGATCAGTATTAGAGAGTGAGAGCGATAACACCAAGTTTAATACACCTGCTCCCCATTCACACCTGAGACCTTGTAACACTAACGAGTCACATGACACCGGGGAGGGAAAATGGCTAATTGGGCCCAATTTGGACATTTTCACTTAGTGGTGTACTCACTTTTGTTGCCAGCAGTTTAGACATTATTGGCTGCATGGTGAGTTATTTTTAGGGGACAGGAAATTTACACTGTTATACAAGTTGTACACTCACTACTTTACATAGTTAAATAGTAGGTGAGGTTGAAAAAAGACGCAAGTCCATCAAGTCCAACCTATGTGTGTGATTTTATGTCAGTATTACATTGTATAACCCTATATGTTGTGGTCATTCAAGTGCTTATCTTATAGTTTTTTGAAACCATCAATGTTCCCCGCTGAAACCACTGCCTGTGGAAGGGAATTCCACATCCTTGCCGCTCTTACAGTAAAGGACCCTCTATGCAGTGGCAACGTGTCTTATTAAACTCCCTTCCACGAAAAGTTTTATCCCTATTGTGGGGTCACCAGTATGGTATTTGTAAATTGAAATCATATCCCCTCTCAAGCGTCTCTTCTCCAGAGAGAATAAGTTCAGTGCTCGTAACCTTTCCTCGTAACTAAGATCCTCCAGTCCCTTTATTAGTTTTGTTGCCCTTCTCTGTACTCCCTCCATTTCCTGCACATCCTTCCTGAGGACTGGTGCCCAGAACTGGACAGCATACTCTAGGTGAGGCCAGACCAGAGTCTTGTAGAGTGGGAGAATTATCGCTTTATCTCTTGAGTTAATCCCCTTTTTAACGCACGTTTGCTTTGTTAGCAGCAGCTTGGCATTGCATGCCATTGCTGAGCCTGTCATCTACTAGGACCCCCAGGTTCTTTTCCATCCTTGATTCCCCCAGAGGTTCTCCCCCAGTGAGTAGATTGCATTCGTATTTTTGCCACCCAAATGCATTATTTTACATTTTTCCACATTAAACCTCATTTGCCATGTAGTTGCCCACCCTATTAATTTGTTTGGATCTACTTGCAAGGTTTCCACATCCTGCGGAGAAGTTATTGCCCCGCTTTGCTTAGTATTGTCCACAAATACAGAGATTGAACTGTTTACCTCATCCTCCAGGTAGTTTATGAACAATACAAAAAGAGGGACTTAAGGCCTCTTGAGGCCAGGGACTTTTAGGGTGCTCAATAGACCAGTGAAAAATTACAAGGTAAAAAATATATATTTTATTAATAAATCTTTAAAAAAGACATGAAACAACACAATATTAAATGTTTACAGAGAAATTCTAATGAAGATATGATACAGAGCTTAATACCACTTTCTCGACATGTTTCGCTTTCTAAAGCTTCTTCAGGAGATATAATGTGGCATCTGATCAACTATAAGATGAAAAATAAACAATAAATACTCATATCTTAAGGTATACATAGCAACCATATTAAATTCATTTAGTATACAACTCAATATATTTAGTGTAAACAATTACAGGACATGAATACCAAGACATGATGTGTCAACAAAGTTGCAAAAAGAATAACAAAACATCTAAAAATAATCTAATAATCTGCATGCACAAATAAATAATAATACTAAAAAAAAACACCTTACCAGTGTTGTAAAGACTGGAAATGTCTGTAGATATAAATTTAAAACTCAAGATTATGCAAAGTGCATGATGCCTTCCAGCCCTGACTCCCTAGCTGGGTATGCAGAGAGGGGCAAAAAAATCTCTATGTGTGAGTCTCTCTATATAAAGAAAAAAAAGTCAAATGTAATGGCGTCAACCAATGGAGTCAAAGGATAAGTATTGCAATAAATTATAGTAGACCACCCAAGGGCAGCGGCAACTGGAAATACCTCGCTAAGTAAATAGAATCAATAATGTTCCAAAATCGCATCCAGTGGATGGTTAAGCGCAAAAAGCCTCTTAGTGAAGGGTTCCTTTAAAAGAAACAGGAAGTAACGCTGCTCAGCAAGATGTTAAGATGACCCCAAGCCAATCCTGCGGGTCAAACAGCATGAACAGACGCTGTGCTTCCCATAGCTGGGAACCTATAAATTAAAAAAAATCAGCTGTCAGAAAATGAGAGTACTGAGTTGGGACAGATAAATATCTAATTTTAAATCCATAGCTTAAACAGGGTTTAAAGACTTACTTGGGAAAACAAGTGGCAGGAAGAGACACAGAAGTGGTCCGCTGAAGGGACTGCAGCGTTCCCTGCCTCACGTCAGAGGGGAATGACAGAGGGTGGCAGGGAAAACCCCGCTTTATACCCACTCCAGCGTGACGGCGTCTGACTCGCACCGCGGACAGAGTAAGAGGACTGCGCATGCGTCCGGGCTACAATATGGCGGCAGCACTCATGGCGCAAAGACGTTCATTGAGCAGCGGCCATTTTGGAAAATCTGTTGCCCTGTCATAAACCAGATGTGACCAGAACTGTGCGACTGCGACAGAGTGAACCAGACATAAATAGGTGAAAGTAAGTTTATTAAGGAAAATGCATATGTGAACACACCACCAATACAGAGTGAACAACCAAACAAACAGTGATATTAAACCAACCTGCATATGTAGCAAGAGGGAGTACCAGAATCGTAGTCAAGCCAGGCCGGGGTCATAAACAGGGAATCAGTAGCTGGGAAGGGAGATAAACAGGACAAGAGAGGATGGATGGATACAGGAGGGACGGGTCAGGTACAAGGCTCAGGGTCCAGGTAACAGACAGGAAACAGGATAAACAGGTTCCCGGAATCAGGAATCAGGCTTCAGATTCAGGCTTCAGGTTCAGGAATCAGAGTAACAGGATGCAGTTCAGGGCTCAAGGACAATACCAGGGCAACATAAGTGTGCAATTGCCGGGTATTTATACTGCAGCTCTGCTAATTAACGTCAGGTGACACCTGTCTGCAGAGGGGAATACCTGCTCCATACTGCCAGGATTCCTCCGCTGGTGGACGTCAGTACTGCGGCCCAAAGGTGACAGAATACTTGCAGGAAAGAGCTCTTCTGACAGCTCCGAACTGCCAGGAGACACCTGCTGGTGGACCTCAGTACTGCACGCCAAATGATCGATATTACCAGCGGAGGAGACCTTTCCTGACATGCCCACACAGGACACGGAGAAAGCCTACGGAGACACACAGGGGTGGGGACACCTCCCGATCTACGAAGGAGACAAGGAGTGGAAAATAATTGACCCCGGACACATGGGCTCCAGGCAGTCCCCATAAGAAGGGCACAAAACTGTCGGAATATTGATTACAGACCGGCAGTGGAGTGCCCCGGGTGTCCGTACATCCCATAAAACAAAGTGGAGGAAGGGGTGGAAAGGCAAAAATGCATGAATAGCAAGTTAAATAAAGGTATAAAAAATATTTGTAAATAATAACAACTGATTGTATATAAGGTGCGCAGTAGGTTCTTCAAAAACAACAAAAAAAATGAATGTATAGGGTGGAAATTAAAAATTAAAGAAACTTAAGACATCGTTTAAACCAGGGTATTTGAGGGCATTTAAATCAAAAATCTACCTGGTCTCTCACTGCAGCAAGATCCTGTCATAATCTCCCCCTCTTTCATTCGGGGGGGGGGCATATTCAAGGGCAAAGAAGTGCATTTTTGAATCATCAAATTGATGACATAGACCTAAATGACGGTTAATGGGGGTCTCCATCTTTTTCTTGGTAACCAGGGAGACATGGTCTCTAATTCTGTGGAAAAAAAGACGTTTGGTTCTCCCCACATAGAAAGCATTGCACTCGCATATCATCAGATAGACCACACCAGATTGGCAGGTGGCTAGGAATTTTGGATTGTAAACTCGTCCATTAGGAAGAGCAATATTGCGTGATGCGTAGAAATATCTACAGAAATCACACTTGTGACAAGGTCTAGTCCCCTTGATATTTGTGTTGTTTTTGGAAGGAGGAGCATAATGACTATGGACAATATGATCCCTAACAGAACGAGAGCGTCTGTATGTGATTTCCGGGTGATCTTTTAAATGTTTGGAGATGTTGGGGTCTCCCATCAGCAGTGTACCAATGTTTCTGTAATAGATCACTCACCTGCTGGTGTTGTCCTGAAAATCTAGTAATTAATCTCAGACCGGGGTCTGGTCTGGGGGTGGTTCGACCATGGATGAGATGGGAGCGGTCCTACTTTTTGGCCCTCATATAGGCTCTTTGAGGCATTTGTTG
Organism: Aquarana catesbeiana; assembly: GCF_042186555.1. Classification (NCBI taxonomy): domain Eukaryota; kingdom Metazoa; phylum Chordata; class Amphibia; order Anura; family Ranidae; genus Aquarana; species Aquarana catesbeiana. Next base: position 191,568,201 of record NC_133332.1, on the reverse strand, counting down.
CTATAGCCACGTAATCTAAGACGGTCTCTTAATGCTTTGGCCTCAAATTCAAAGTGAGCATTTTCACTACAGTTTCTTCTAAGCCTTAAATATTGTCCATACGGAACATTAGTTATCATGGAACGTGGATGTGAGCTAGTGGCATGCAGGAGAGAATTTCCCGCTGAGGGCTTGCGAAATAGGGTGGTCCCTATAGTTCTATCAGGATTAACAAAAATTGTTATATCCAGAAATGTTAAAGTGGACTGATTTGCTTCCATAGTGAAGGTAAGATTGTACGAGTTCAACTTGGGGCCGTCAAAAAAACGGGAGAGGTCCTTCCTACTACCAGTCCAAATCAAGAAAACGTTGTCAATGTATCGTCTCCAAATTGGTATATGTTCTAAAAGCATCTGCATGTCCTCCCTGAAGAACAGGTCTCGCTCCCATTCCCCCAGGTACAGGTTCGCATAGGAGGGGGCACATTTGGTCCCCATAGCGTCTCCCTGCACCTGGAGGTAATGGGAGCGTGCAAACATAAAGATATTGTTTGACAAAATAAACTTCAAGAGGTCCAAAACAAACCTATTGTAGGCAGAAGACACATCGGTATTCCGAGAGATGAAGCCCTCCACAACCGCCACCCCCAAATGGGGGATGGAGTTGTAGAGGGCTTCCACATCCAAGGTAACAAGCCACGCTTCCACAGGGATGGCTAAGCCGTCTAATGTTCTAAGGAGGTCACTAGTATCCTGTAGATACTGGCTAGAAGGCATCGTGCACTTTGCATAATCTTGAGTTTCAAATTTATATCTACAGACATTTCCAGTCTTTACAACACTGGTAAGGTGGTTTGGTTTTTCTCTCCCCCCCCCTTTTTTTTTTATTTATTTGTGTATGCAGATTATTAGATTATTTTTAGATGTTTTGTTATTCTTTTTGCAACTTTGTTGACACATCATGTCTTGATATTCATGTTCTGTAATTGTTTACACTAAATATATTGAGTTGTATACTAAATGAATTTAATATGGTTGCTATGTATACCTTAAGATATGAGTATTTATTGTTTATTTTTCATCTTATAGTTGATCAGATGCCACATTATATCTCCTGAAGAAGCTTTATAAAGCGAAACATGTCGAGAAAGTGGTATTAAGCTCTGTATCATATCTTCATTAGAATTTCTCTGTAAACATTTAATATTGTGTTGTTTCATGTCTTTTTTAAAGATTTATTAATTAAATATATATTTTTTACCTTGTAATTTTTCACTTGTCTATTGAGCACCCTAAAAGTCCCTGGCCTCAAGAGGCCTTAAGTCCCTCTTTTTGTATTTTTCATTCGATATTGGGATGTGGTGTTCCTGTTTGACTCCTCCCCTCCATTCCTATGGTATAGTTTATGAACAAATTAAATAGGATTGGTCCCAGGACAGAACCCTGGGGGACCCCACTTTCCACCCCTGACCATTACAAGTACTCCCCATTTATCACTAACCTCTGAACTCCCCTTGTAGCCAGTTTTCAAGCCACGTACTCACGCTACGGTCCATACCAACGGACCTTACTTTGTACAGTAAACGTTTATGGGGAACTGTATCAAATGCTTTTGTAAAATCCAGATACACCACGTCTACGTGCCTTCCTTTATCTAGATGACAGCTCACCTCCTCATAGAAGTTTAATAGATTGGTTTGGCAAGAATGATTCTTCATGAATCCATGCTGATTACTAGGCTTTGCAATTCATCTCATAACGAATCAAAATTCAACCGAATTTTGCATCTTTCGGACATTCGGATGCATCCGAATGTCCGAATAAAAAAATAAGGAATTTCAACTAATACGAAAGAAATTATAGCGGATATAACGAATGAATTCGACATGATTCGGTAATTCATTAAAGATCTAATGAAACAAAAGGTCAACTCAAAGTAAATCTTACAGTCCAATTAGTTGATTAATTTTGTGCTGGAGGTTGGATTACTGGCAAAGTGCATTCCTGATAACTGAGTGAGAAGGGTGTTGTATTGTATTTGAGCAGAGGAGAAGAGATATTGTCATTGTGTGTGTTAAAAGATTCAATAAACAAACGACTTTCCAAACTACGAACCATTATCACGAATATATATACATACATAAATATCGAATTTCAACGAATACGAACGAAATGATAGCACATATAACGAATGAATTCGACATGATTTGAGATTCAGTATAACGAATATCAACACTCTACAGAAATAATGAATTATCGGAAAAAGTATTAACGTAACATAAAGAATATAACATAACGAAATTATGTATTTTACGAATGACAACGCACTGAAACTAAACAAAATTTTCTGTTGTGCACAAGTCTACTGATTACTGCTAATGACACCATTTTCATTACTAAAATCTTGTATATAGTCCCTTATCATCTCCTCCAAGAGCTTGCATACTATTGATGTTAGGCTAACTGGTCTGTAATTCCCAGGGATGTATTTTGGCCCTTTTTTAAATATTGGTGCTACATTGGCTTTTCTCCGATCAACTGGTAGCATTCCAGTCAGTAGACTGTCAGTAAAAATTAGGAACAATGGTCTGGCAATTACTTGACTGAGTTCCCTAAGGACCCTCGGGTGCAAGCCATCTGGTCCTGGTGACTTATTAATGTTAAGTTTCTCAAGTCTATTCCTAATTCTGTCCTCTGTTAGCCATGAGGGTGCTTCCTGTGATGTGTCACTAGAATAAACACTGCAGTTTTAGTTACTGAAGCCCCCAGATTCCCTTGTGAAGACTGAGAAGAAGAATAAATTCAATACCTTCGCCATCTCCCCATCCTTTGTAACAACATGTCCTTCCTCATTCTTTATAGGGCCAATATGGTCTGTCCTCCCTTTTTTACTGTTTACATACTTAACTAATTTCTTGGGATTTTTTTTGCTCTCCTCCACTATTGCAAAGTTTGAATGCTGATGATGATCCCTTAGTCTTGTATTTTTTGAAGGCCTGCTCCTTTGCTTTTATATGCATTTTTAAATTGGAGTTAAGCCACCCAGGACTTTTGTTTACTCTTTTAAATTTATTTCCCAATGGGATGCACTGGCTAATGTCCTTATTTAGTATGCTCTTAAAGCAAACCCATCTCTCCTCGGTGTGCTTTGTCCCTAAGATTTTATCCAAATTAATATCTTCTAGCAAGGTTCGTAGTTTAGGGAAGTTGGCTCTATTCCCCTTATGTTTCCTATTTGTGTGATTTATACTGAAGCTAATTGACCCGTAATCGCTGTTTCCTAAATTGCCCCGTATTTCCACATCCGTGATCAGATCTGTATTGTTGGTAATCAGTAGGTCTAATAACGCTTTGTTTCTAGTTGGCGCATCTACCATCTGACACATGAAATTGTCCTGCAAGACATTTAGGACCTGGCGAGACGAATGCGTGGTTCCTTCCACCCAGTCTATGTCTAGACAATTAAAATCCCCCATTATGATGACATCTTTCATCCTTGCCACTAATCCAACTTGTGATAGGAGAGCCCCCCCCTCCTCCCCCAGGTTAGGGGGTCTATAGCATACTCCCAGTATTACTTTCTCCTTAGTTTCCTTCCTTTGGAGCTCTACCCATAAGGATTCCACCTCCTCCCTTGCTCCCTTAGTGATGTCATCTCTCACATTCACTTATACATTATTCTTGATATACAGGCATACCCCTCCCCCTTTTTTACCCTTTCTATCCCTGCGATAAAGGGAATACCCTTGAATGGTTGTCAGCCAATCATGAGAGTTGTTGAACCAAGTCTCTGAAATTCCCACAGAATCGAAATTCTCCTCGTACAACAGTATCTCTAGTTCTCCCATCTTGTCCGCCAGGCTCCTGGCATTGGTGAACATGCCACGCAGTTTAGACCAGTCGCCTACTGTCTTGGGTGTTCCGAGGTTGCAAATAGGACTTGTTACTATACTTACCTCAGGTTTATGTGCTTTAGTCAACCTACCACTAATGCCCCCAATACTACCCTCTAGAATATGTTCTGTGCTGACTATCTCTACCTCTGGACTCTCCCCCATTGCCTAGTTTAAAAGCCCTTCTAACCTTTCAGCCATCTTCACTCCCAGCAGATCTGCACCCTCTTCATTGTACCACATTGTAGCAAAGTGTCATTTCTTCAGTGTTGTCACATGAAGCAATATAATAAATTATTTACAAAAATGTGAGGGGTGTACTCACTTTTGTGAGATACTGTATATACTGTACATTCACATCAGTCCCTGCCCTCAAGGAGCTTACAATCTAAGGTCCCTAATTCCCATTCATACATACACATACTAGGACCAATTTGGAGAGGAGCCAATTACCTGCCAGCATGTCTTTAGGGTGTGTGAGGAAACCCACGCAGGAACAGGGAAAACATGCAAACTCCAGGCAGGTAGTGCTATGATTGGGATTTAAACCAACTACCCTAGTGCTGCTAGAGGGAAGTGCTCACCACTTTGCCACCGTGTTGCTAGGTTAAGACATGCTTCCAGTTCAGCTAGTGTAATTACTTGAAATCTGTCAGGATATCAAATTACCACATACCAAATGAAAGCTAAACTCATCCATACAGTGAGAATGACTGCTCTGTAGCCTAATGGGTGGAATGTAAGATGAGGAGATTCTTTGGAAGGTCAAGAGAGCTAAGTCACCTGCATGTTGAAATTCAATAATTTTCAATAGCTCGGGCAGGAAAGTAGGATACAGAATGGAATCTGCAAAATTAGAGGCTGTGAAATATGTTGTCAACATCCTTACAGTACTATTATGAAGTGAAGGGGGAGTGAATCAGAACACAATTATTGTTACTGTGCATATATTTTGGCACATACACCTGTACATTTAGGTATTAAACTTCGAATAGCAGAAAGGACCACTGTCCACACAAATTCCCCCTTGTTTTGTTTTTGTTTTTTAAAGTTTCCTATTGCAGTAAAAAAAATAAAAAATATAGTGCTAAGTACAATACAGGTACTCAGAAAAAAATGTTGTACTAGTGGGAATGTATAATACAGATTATATCAAGATCTTAAAGCTAACAGCAATGTAAAGTCAGTATTTTCATGTCATGTCATTTTACAGCAAATTTTAGAGTTTAATCAAACTTCTGACTGACGTTTATGAGCTGGCGTGATCGGATTTGGTACTTGTGAAATACACATTCAAAGAGTGTCACAGAGCACTGTTAAACCCACTTGCATTTGTAAGGGGTCAAAAATTTTGATAAGTGCAGGTGGATGTCATGGTCTCTTTGTGAACACTTGACTTGTGCACAACGGAAAATTTTGTTTCGATTCGTTCTCATTTGTAAAATACATAATTTCGTTCTGCTATATTCGTTATGTTACGTTAATTCGTTTTCGGATAATTCATTATTTCTGTGGAGTGTCGATATTCGTTATATTGAATGTCGAATTCATTATTTATATCCGCTATAATTTCTTTCGTATTAGTTGAAATTCGATATTTATGTATGTATATATATTCGTGATAATGATTCGTAGTTTGGAAACTCGTTTATTGAATCTATTAACACACACAATGACAATATCTCTTCTCCTCTGCTCAAATACAATACAACACCCTTCTCACTCAGTTCTCAGGAATGCAGTTTGCCAGTAATCCAACCTCCAGCACAAAATTAATCAGCTGATTGGACTGTAAGATTTACTTCTAGCTGACCTTTTGTTTCATTAGATCTTTAACCACTTGAGGTCCGGGCCATAGCCGAATGACGGCTACAGCGCGGACCTCAATCTCCGGGAGGACGTCATATGACGTCCTCCCCTATGCATGCGCACCGCGCGCACCCTGCAGGGCGCGCGGTGTGCGCGCTGTGATCACCGAGTCACGGAGACTCGGATGATCACAGATCCGAGTAAGGGGCCGGTCCCGGCCCCTTACCATGTGATCAGCTGTCAGCCAATGACAGCTGGTCACATGATGTAAACAAAAGCTCGGTGATCGGTTTAGTTTTCTCCTCACGCTGACAGCGTGAGGAGGAAAAAAAAGCCGATCACCGGCTCATGTCAAAGGGACATCGGTCCCGAAGAGGAAGGAGGCACAGATGCCTCATCTGTGCCTCCAAGTGCCATCTGCCAGTGCCCACAGTGCCCACAAGTGCCACCTATTAAAACCCACAAGTGCCACCTATTAAAACCCACAAGTGCCACCTATTAAAGCCCACAAGTGCCACCTATCAATGCCCACAAGTGCCACCTATTAGTGCCACCTAGCAGTGCTGCCATCAGTCAGTGCCCAATCAGTGCCCAACACTGCCACCCATCAGTGCCCATCACTGCCACCTATCGGTGCCCATCAGTGCCGCCCCATCAGCGTACATCAACGAAGGAGAAAAATTAACTGTTTGCAAAAATTGATAACAAAATATTAAAAAATATATAATTTTTTTTCAAAAATTCTGTCTTTTAAAATTTTTTTAACAAAAAATAAAAACCGTAGAGGTGATCAAATACCATCAAAAGAAAGCTCTATTTGTGGGAAAAAAATGATAAAAATTTCATTTGGGTACCGTGTTGTATGACCGCGTAATTGTCATTCAAAGTGCAACAGCGCTGAAAGCTGAAAATTGGTCTGGACAGGAGGGGGGTTTAAGTGCCCAGTAAGCAAGTGGTTAATGAATTACCGAATCATGTCGGATTCATTCGTTATATCCGCTATAATTTCTTTCGTATTAGTTGAAATTCCTTTTTTTTTTATTTGGACATTCGGATGCATCTGAATGTCTGAAAGATGCAAAATTCATCCGAGTTACAAAACGAGCTGCACATGTCTAGTGAGCACATTAATTCCACGAATGTGAGGGGTAGCACAGAATTTGGTAGATTTGCGTTGTGAAGGTTGCACCGAAGGTTGCTGCATTTATTTTTACTCTTTTGCAAATAGCACACAACACTTTTTGAGGACTATTTTTTATGTATAGCTTGCTTTTTTATGACTATATGTTGGTTGCACAATAACTGGGATGATCATTTGTTCAATTGCACTTTAAATTGATCAGTCTTTCTCATAATGTAATTCTTTTTTATAGTTCAACATAATTGTAATTTTTCTTATTTGGATGCTTAGGCATCTTTGTGACAGCAGCTTTGCACATAGGGTGAGGGAGCGCAGTATTTTCTTATTCCTCGAAAGTACTCATACACAGACCTTTTACATTTACATCCTCTCAAAGTTTCTCAGCGAATGGCTAGATGACCAGTGCGGGGGGGGGGGGGGGGGGGGCAGAGGCAATAAATTGGGTAAGGACTGAAGATAATTTATTTATTTAGAGTCTGGCAATAGGCTCTGTACACAACAAATTAACCCAAGAAACAAAAATGGGGCCAAACCCAAACTTGTCAAGTGAAAGATAAGGCAATTCCAATAAATCAAATACCTTCTTAATATCTATCTATCTAGACTATCAACCTTTTGCCTAGGTTGTAATGTACTGATCTGTATACTGTACTGTATAGTTCAAAATGCAAATCTCAAATCTCAACCGGTATTGTTTCTGAGTTTAGACAATGCATTCGATAGTGTAATGTGGAAATATCTAGAGATTGTTTTACAAAGATATGGTTTTCAAGGGGAATTTATACATGCTTTTCAAGCACTTTATTATAATCCTCCTGCAAGAATAAAACTACCAGGATGTAATTCAGAATTCTTTAACCGCTTCAGCCCCAGAAGATTTTACTCCCTTCCTGACCAGAGCACTTTTTACAATTCAGCACTGCGTCGGTTTAACTGACAATTGCGCGGTCGTTCAACACTGTACCCAAACTAAATTTGTGTCCATTTTTTCCCACATATAGAGCTTTCTTTTGGTGGTATTTGATCACCTTTGCGGCTTTTATTTTTTGCGCTATAAACAAAAAAAATATTTTTAACTTTTTGCTATAATAAATACCCCCAAAAGTTTTTTTAAAAAGAAATTTCTTAATCAGTTTAGGCCAATATATATTCTTCTACATAATTTTGGTAAAAAAAATCACAATAAGCGTATATTTATTGGTTTGCACAAAAGTTATAGCATCTGCAAACTAAGGGAAAGATTTACAGTATATAATTTTTATGGCATTTTTATTATTTTTACATTTTTTTACTAGTAATGGCGGTGATTTGCATTTTTTAGCGGTACTGTGGCATTGTGATGGACAGATCGGAGACTTTTGACATTTTTTGGGGACCATTGGCATTTATACAGCGATCAGTGCTATAAAAATGCACTGATTATTGTGTAAATGTCACTGGGAGGGAAGGGGGTTAACACTAGGGGGTGATCAAGGGGTTAAATGTGTGTTCCCTCAGCATGTTCTAACTTTGTGGGGATGTGAGTGACTAGGAGAGGAGCCACATAATTTTTACTACTTCGTAGGAAGCAACGATATGGCTCCTCTCCTCTGACAGCACAGGGATTTGTGTGTTTACACACACAAATCCCCATGCTGGTGCTGGTGCTCGTGCACGCGATTTCCCTCAAACTATCCAACTGTTTATTATTTACTCCTACTATTTAGGTATCTCCGTGCATCATATGAGACTTATCCACACTATTTGTGTTTCTATACATTGGCTGATAGCCTTTCATTGGAAACACCAACTGTTCCACTTATACAACTAAAAACGAGAATAAATAATATAAATATTATCGAAAAATTATTTCATACAATATATAATACCATTCACATATATAATTAAAAAATGGAACTCATGGTTTGAACATTCTTATATACTGTGTAGTACCATACCTGTATAACTGTTCTTTATGTTCCTCCTATTATTAAATGCACTTTATAGATTCCTCAATTTGAGATCTATATTTTGGGATAGCCATATCAACATCTGTCTTTGTTTTGGTCATTTTTTATCTTGATCATATCCTGTAAAAAAACTTTAAGACCCCTTTCACACCGAGGGCATTTTGCAGACGCTATAGCGTTAAAAATAGGGACTGCAATCCGCCCTCAAACAGCTGCAGCATTGTCTCCAGTGTGAAAGCCTGAGGGCTTTCACACTGGAGCGATGAGCTGGCAGGACGTCAGAAAAAGTCCTGCCAGCAGCTTCTTTGGAGCGGTGAAGGAGCGGTGTGTTTACTGCTCCTCCACCGCTGCTCCCCATTGAAATCAATGGGGCAGCGATGGGATATCGCCGGCAAAACGCCGCTATTGCGGCGCATTGCGGCGCATTGCGGGCGGTTTTAACCCTTTCTGCAGCGCTAATCCGATGGTAAAACGCCGCTAAAAATGGCGGCATTTTACCGCCGACGCTATGGGCGGCCCGGTGTGAAAGGGCTCTTAAGATGTATTTTTCCAATATGTTGTTTCTCATTGTACCATCGTTTATACCAAATAAAAAAAGTTTGTTAATAAAAAAAAGAAAAGCCCTTAACTTCTTTGAGATAAACCCCTCTATGAATGGTTTTAAAAGCCTCCCATTTCATGAGTAATGATACTTCCTCTTTATTCACTAAAAAACAATGATTAATTGCAGATTGAAACCCAAATTAAATACATTCCTCCTGCAACCACTGAGCATCCATTTTCCAGTGCTTTAAAGCAGGCCTAGAACCCAGATCTAGATGCCGTTCCAAAGGTGAGTATTCAGAGATTGCACAAGGTAAATATCTGACATATCCGCTAAATGGCATTCTATCCTCAGTAGAAAGCACCATATCAATACGGGAAAGTGTTCTATACGTCATTTACAATAGAACACCCTAACATTGGCATTCTGTTGTCTCCAGACATCAATAAAATTATAATTGGTTAGCTAGTGTCCTGTTATAGGATCGCTGACTGCATTAAAATTCACAATCAAAAATAATCTACCTTCCGATACCAACAAAGCTGTAGAATCTATTATCCAGCTGTAAAGTAGAGAATGATCAAGGGATATAGACATTAACAATAGCCAAAACAGTATTAAAATCCCTAACGACCAATATTACAAATTTACTGTGAGGGTCAGTTTACTGTTTGAACATATACAGATCCAGTCACCAAAATAGAGACCCCTCTTGAATAGTTTGAACACGTGGCATGCTACGCCCCAGCAATATGAGCCTTTTTCAAGGTCATAACCCTGGAGCCCTGTACATGAGTCTCCTGCAATAAAATAATATGTGGTTTGTATTGTTTAAAAATCAGAGATCTTCTACATATAGAATTCAGTCCTCTAATGTTCCAGAACACCAGTTTAAGAGATGGTGCCATTTACAAGGAAAGATAGTAGATCAGACCAAATTGCAATTTTCCACAGGGCTCCACAGTACCACACAAGGACATTATATATTAAAGCAACAAATAGTGAAACTAGTAAAACCAACCATAAATGCACAAAACACTCCAAATAAAAAATAAAGAGTAACAATCTTACATCCTCCCCACCCTGCACACAGTTCCACTCCGCTAAGTGCTTTGTACCCTGAACAAAAGATGACATGGGGGAACAACCAAAAGACATTAGAAATATAGGAAAAGTAACATTGGAAATCATCTTTCAGATTTGTAAACAAAACCAAACGGTCCTAAAAAAAATTACCAGGGACCAAAAAAAGAAAAGAAAATGGAGTTCCCCTTGTTTTTAATACTTTGCCGTTGTAATTAAAATCAACATTTTGGAGAAACACTTAAAAAAAAAATCAATTTTACTGCTGTATAAGTAAGCCCCCTATACTGCACAATGATTTATACTATCTTTCAGCTTATATAAAGTTGATATAAGCATTGTATATATTTTGGTTGTAGGATGCGTGTTTTACTAAGTGCAATTCTGATAAGGGATAAGGGTTTTTCTGTTAATTAACCATGTCATTTGTATATTGGATTTTATTTATTGAAACATTAAAATGGGTACTTTATTTACCAACACTGAGTTGTGTAATTTGAGTAACTACTTTGACTTTAATTGGTAATTTAATTACTGTGAATTTGAAAGGATATCTATAGCAGCAATAAAATAGGCATTTTATTGCATTAAGTATCATATTCACTAATGAGAGGAATACTTTGACAATGAGATGCGTTTTATTAGGTGTGATGCTGAGGCTGATCCTTTATTTCAACTACTTTGACAGAGGTTTGTTTTTTATTTCATGTTCTGTGAAACTCAAATGGGCATTTTTTTTGTTCTGCAGTATTAACACGAACGTTTTATAATTGAAACATTCAGGGAGTGCTTTATTTTTTTAACTGTTATAATGAGACAATTATTAATTTACAATTTTGTACCATAAAATAATTCTTCTTAATTACCGTGACATTGTGGTGGCTGTCTTGTATTTTCTTTCTTTGTAGAACTTGTTTCAGGACTACAATTTTTATTTCAGTCAGGGAAATAAAAAAACAAGTATATGAATATTTCATATATACGTTTTCAACCAACAGGTGGAGTGCTAGCTTACATTTCACATGTTTGCCTTTTTATTCTCAGCTGCTTTGTTAAAAAAAAAGCATGTTTACAGAGTTCATCAACTAAAGCTCATATACACATAACTGCTCTGAAGTAGCACTGCAAACTATATGAATCCTGACCCTGACCACATCTTATATGTACATCTGTTTCAAGTGAAAACATGTCTGATCTTAAATTGATAAATCTGTTTGGGAACGTGAAAATCTGTCACAGTTGGTTTCCCAGGATTTCAGGCTCAGGGGTCACAAATATAAAGTAATACTGTGGCATAGACTTTGCAAAAGTAGAGGCAGACCAATATATGTCTAATTGTGCTGCTAATTTGGTTGATAAATATCCTCCATAGAGTTACAAGTAGAGAGTGAGTCAGATGAACTGCTTCCGTTATGCTGTCTATTAAAAAAAAAAACCACAGTGCTCTGTGACACCAATGTCATCTCAAATTAAATAAAGTAAATTAGAGCTAACTTCAATCCAATATAATTAGAGGTTCATTTATAACCATTATTATTCATTATTTAATAAATGTGTATATTGCATTGTGAAATGAATATTTTGTTAGGGTGGCCTCACAATACTTAGTTTTTATAAGCAATGTGACTTGAGCATTACTTGTGTCAGAGGAGAATATTATCGCACACAGAGATTTTTCAACTTGAAAAGTTTTTGTGTGAGTGGGCATTGATCATTGCCTATCTTATATTTATCATATAGAAAAAAGAAAGTGAGACTGTCATAGCAAAATGTACCCATTTGCAATTCTGGACATATCCTGGATATACGAATGCAAGTGAAGGCATGTAAATCTCTCACTCTTGTAAATGAATATGCCTGGGTTTGGTTTAAGGGGTGTTCATCGAACCCATCATAAAGTCTGAACACTACAAACTTAAATTCAAATCGCATTAATTCTATAAGGTGAGGGGAAGGTGAATCTTGAAAATCAATTCTGGTCATTTCAGGCTAATAGACAAGGGTTTGTCAAACAAAATAAGGAGTGTATTTACCGTACTGGCATACCTAGCACACATGGCACCTGGGGCTGATGGGGCGGCACAGTGGTGCAGTGGGTAGCACTCTCACCTAGCAGTAAGAAGGGTCGCTGGTTCGAATCCCGACCACGACACTACCTGCCTGGAGTTTGCATGTTCTCCCTGTGTCTGCGTGGGTTTCCTCCGGGTACTCCGGTTTCCTCCCACACTCCAAAGACATGCTGGTAGGTTAATTGGATCCTGTCTAAATTGGCCCTAGTATAGGTATGAATGTGAGTTAGGGACCTTAGATTGTAAGCTCCTTGAGGGTATAGGGACTGATGTGAATGTATAATATATATATGTAAATTGACGGCGCTATATAAGTACCTGAAATAAATAAATAATGTTTTTTCAACCCTCCCCCAAAAAACAGTTAGAAGAAATAATTGTGGGTGTAGTCAAATTGCACTAACAGTGAGAGGTGCTTAAAATGACATAGGTAAATAAACTACTACCATACCCAGCACACATACAGTATGTCACAGTCCTTTTACCCACATGCTTTTACCATGCTTTTCTACACGCAGCCTACCTTACCACTGCACTAAGTAATATACTTAGTGCAGTGGTCAGGAGTATGAAATGTAAAACACAGGGAGGGGAATTTATCAAAACTGGAGCAGACAGAATCTGGAGCAGCTGTGCATGACCCCCCCATCCCCCCAGCACAAACCATTAGTACAGCCACCCCTCCCAGCACAGACCGATCCCAACATCATAGAACCCTCAATACATATGGACACTCCAGCACAAACCCTTCACTACAGACCCTGCCCCAGAACAGACAGACCCCCCCAGGACAGACCCCCAAGCAGAGACTGCCCCCCCAACACAGAACCCTCTCCTAAATTCATCCCTTCCACCAGTACAGACCCCTCAGTATAGAACGCCCCTCACATTTTTGACCCCTCAGTATAGAACCCCCTAGTACTGAGCCCTCCCCTACAGTGCAGACCTCTTAATATAGACCCCCCCCTCCAGTACAGAATCCACTCCCACTCTTTGTACTTTATTGGGGGTTTTGTTGCCTTCCTCTGAATAAACTGTGGGTATAGGATTGTGTAAATGGAGGTTTTCTATTTGTGTGTGTGTGTGTGTGTGTGTGTTTTTTTTCTATTGGTTGAACAAGATGGACTTGTGTCTTGTTTCAAATAGACTAACTATGTAATTATGTAACCTGATTTTTATCTAGCTAATTTAACAATGGGGGTGTTAACTTCTCCTGAGGTCAGCTGTCTCCACAGTTAAACAGGGTTCTGGCTCTGTTTGCAACAGAGATAATGGGAAAAATGAAAGGCTGGATAGCCACACTCCAAATATTCACCTTTATTGAAAAGTAAAATCAAGGCATCAAAGGTAAGTACAGACTAACTGCACTGCTGCTGACATGTTTCACACCAGGCACACTGCTTAGTCATAGCAAGAGTGCTGAATTCACATACAGACATTATATACACCCCGCACCATCTCTGCCCTGCGTGACAAGCTTGCTCCTCCACGCTGCTCTGTATACAGAGCAGCGTGGAGGAGCAAGCTTGTCACGCAGGGCAGGGATGGTGCGGGGTGTATATAATGTCTGTATGTGAATTCAGCACTCTAGCTATGACTAAGCACCGTGCCTGGTGTGAAACATGTCAGCAACAGTGCAGTTAGTCTGTACTTACCTTTGATGCCTTGATTTTACTTTTCAATAAAGGTGAATATTTGGAGTGCAGCTATCCAGCCTTTCATTTTTTCCTAATTTAACAATGGGATTAACAATGGAATTAACAAACACAACAGATATAAAAACTTTAAGAAAATGTACCTAGAAAAAAAAAAAACTAAAGCCCTCAACTTTGTTCAAGCTGGCCAGTTGTGGTACCAAAATGTAATAAAATGTCAAAACAGAGTCCACAAAGCACTTTGAAATTACAACCCCCTCCATTCCCAAACCTTTAACCATCCTAACATCCCCTATTATTCCTGAATACTCCATAATTATTCCTGAATACTCCAGGTATGTGCTTGGTAGAAATTAACTACTGTCAGGACTTTATGCAAGCACTTGAATGAGCATTAAATTAAAAGAGCTATGCAGTGTTAGCCTTTTTTTTAACCTTATCTGCTGCTCACTGCACAGTTGTGATGTGCAACTTCTATCTGCAGCATATCAGCTGTAGTAAATGTACCAGCCACTTGGATACGACATGCATAAGGAAACATGATTTTGCATCAAAGAGCTTGGTGGAAGCACCATTTCAATGAGACAAGTCAGCTGCAAAAGGCAATTACTTCTCCTCAAGGACAAGTGAGGATACTAACATTGATAGGTAAAGTTGATCCAGGGAATTTATTCCCCTGCTAGAGCAAATTGGATCATGCAGGCTTTTTGCCTTCTTCTGGATCAACTGTGGGTATAGGATTGTGTATATAGGATTGTATATTTTTTTTCCTTTTATTGGTTGAACTAAATAGACTTGTGTCTTTTTTCAACCAAACTTTGTAACATTGCAGCCACTTTCTGTTAGAGTGCAGCTAATGCACCCTTTTCCTTTGTGGCAGAAATAGCCTTGTAACCCTAGTCATTGGTCTGTGTATCATAATTTAGTAACTGGTGCATCCACTACCAGCCACTCAGCTATGACCCTTCTCCAGTCCCCTGACAAGAATTATTCTCCCTCCACAGTGGCCTGTTTCCAGGGTCACCAGCGACCTAGCAACCAATGACAGTTGCCTCTTGTTATAGACTAGCCTTTCTCAACCAGAGTGCAGCGGAACCTTGGGGTGCCACCTGAGGTCCTGAGGGGTTCTGCGGCTTTCGTTGTTGAAAAAGGCTGTCAAATCTGACCGAGGTCCCGCTCCACCGAATGTACATCGGCACAGCAGGACCTCAGTCGGGACAGTGCAGTGAAGCGCTTGAGCTCTCTGCCTACCCCTGCAGGGCAATACCAGATACCATGCATGTAGGGGCGATACAGGAGGGGGAGTGCCCTGGGTCCTGACACTGCAAGCGGCCACAGATCCTATGCTTCACCCTGAAGCCAACTGTATGTCACTCGTAATTGGCCTGCCTAACTGCAAAGGGAAGAATGGTCCTACCCTGTGGCTTTGGTTAGAAGAGGCATCGAGGGGATCAGAAAGGAGAGTGAGGGTTGGCTTTAGCAGAGAGTGAGGTACAAAGCTGTGCCAACAGGGGGGATTGAGATGTGGAGGTCAACAGAGTGGAAGGTTTGGGGGTACAGAGGTGAGCAGAAAGAGGGGGTTGGGGCTACAGAGGTAAGGAGGTGAGCAGGGAGGTTTGGGGTACACAGGTGAGCAGAGTGGCTTTGGGGTACAGAGGGGAGCAGAGAGGGGGGGTTTGGGATACAGATGTGAGCCGACAGGGGGTTTGGGGTACAGAGGTGAGGCGACATGGGGTTTGGGGTAGCGAGGTGAGCAGATGGGGGGTTGAGGTACTGAGGTGAGCAGATGGGGGGGTTTGAGGTATATAGGTGAGCAGACGGGGGTACAGAGGTGAGCAAAAGGGGGGTGGGGTACAGAGGTGAGCAGAGAGAGGTGTGGTTGTGAGCAGAAAAGGGTTTCAGGGTATGGAGGTGAGCAGAGAGGGGAGATTTGGGATGTGGAGGTAAGCATCCCAAAGTGATGGGTCACATTTGTGATGGTGTGTGTATTCATTTCAATGGGCTTCCCTACCTGCAGAAAAACAGGGACAGAAGTCCACGACCCTTTTTTTTTAAACGCACTGCATTTGCCAATCGGTAGGGGTAGCATTAGGAATTAATGACACCCCTTTGCTTCTGCTAAAGAGCAGCACATTTGTCTTCATGTCAGGATTGTGCACAATTTTGCGCATGTTCCCCAACATGCAGTAATGTGAGCCAAGCCTTAAAATGGGGTGCCTCGAGACTGAAAATACTTCTCAAGGGCGCCCTGACTGGAAAAAGGTTGAGAAACACTGTTATGGACAATAGCCAGAAATATCATAAAATGAATGCAGAGTATGTAATCAGCTTTAGGCCGCAATTTAAAATGGAAATACAAGGCAGATTTTATGAAGAAATTAAAATTAGAGTGTAAAATTTCAGAGACAATATCCAGAAATATTGCACGGTCAATGAACAGCATGAAAGCAACTTTCTTGGGCCATAATTGCAGAGAGAGAGAGAGCCAAAGATAGAGATAAAGGCAGTTTTATCTTGAAATAAGCATTAGAGTGTATTCAATATTTTTGAGTCCTGGAGCAATGGTATAGGTCCCAAGCTAATAGATATAAATTGTGATTTACTCTGCAGCAAAAATTTCACAGCTGACACCCAGCTGTGGAAACATAATGTATGTGCCTTTACAGTGCAAGATCACAAGAATAGAGCAGAAGAGGCTACAGGAGCTTGTAATGCCACCTGACGTGCTGAAGGCCCTCTCAGACAGCATATTGGATTCATGGCAAGCCCAAAGCTCCAGTGAGTACTGTGAAAGCTCTGGCCAGTGGTCCAGTCTGGGTACCCAGTAATCCATGGGTGCAAACATATGGTTAGTCACTGCTTGTCACTGCTGTCTGCAGCCAGGTCTAAAAAAAGAAAAGTATTGCAGCCACTATATTTAAGGATTGGCAAGCTGCATTATATTATTTTTTGGGGGGTTTATATTTGGTTTAACCACTTCCCGCCTACCCCATTGCAGATTGACATCCGCAATGTGGCTCTGTTATTCTGACTGGACATCATATGATGTCCAGCAGGACAAGCTACGATTGTACGCCCACGGGGCGTGCAGCGTGGCGATCGATGGAGCTGTGTGTCACTCTGACACACCGCATCTCTGATCGTGGTAGACAGTCTATGACGTAGGCTATTTACTACATGATCAGCTGTGACCAATCACGGCATCTAAACAGCAATTAAAGTTGTTGTTGACACAGACAAAAAGGTAGTCCTAAAAGGGACTGTTGGGTTTATGCTCTGGGAACACAGTGCAGAGTATACATTAATACGTAGCCCACCACACTGTAATTCACTATACTGTAGCACAGTACAGCAATGTGTATAGCTCTGTATAGTGCTTTGTAGCAGCACCTATCTATCTCAGCAAAATATTGCAAAATACAGTACTTTGTATAGCCTTGCTAAAGTCACAAACACAAACTGACAAAAGCCCCCATTTATAGTGAGGGGGATGACACATAAAAAAACCTTGATGGCCCCTCTAAGCCAGCTAACCATAGTTCAAAGGGTAGGAATATATTACTGGTTGCTTTTGAGGTGAACTGCAGTACTAGTTCACCTTGTTCAGTATTATAATAATCATGATAACAACAATTCAGTGGATATTTTACTTACTGTACACTCCAATAAAGGAAAAAAAGCAAGAGGTTCATTCATAGAAAGTAGTCAGAGGGCAAAAATATTCAGAGAGCTCACTGGCTCAGGTTGGGTTAATTACAACAGACAAAGCTATACTCCAGGAGGTTGCCAGAAAAAACAAAACAAAAAAAAACATACACAGATGGAAGGAGCGCCAGCCCAAAGAAAAAAAGAGTTCAAATAAATTTATTGGTTTACACCAGTGGTCTCCAAACTGCAGACCTTTGCTTGCTTTTATCTGGCCCTTAAGGCAATATTTCATCTACTGATACCAATAATGGGGCATAATTCCCTCCACTGACAACAATGAAGGAGCACAAATCCTCCCACTGACACTAATGAAGGGGCAATTCCTTCCAATGACACCGATTGGACACAATTCCTCCCATTGACACCAATGAAGGCATGCAATTTCTCCCAATGACACCAAGGAAGAGGCAATTCCTCTCACTAACACCAATGATGGAGCACAATTCCTCCCACTGACACCAACGATGGAGCACAATTTTTGCCACTGGCAAAACTGGCATTTTGTTTGGAAAGTTTGAAGATCCCTGGTTTACACAAAATATCCTGCTGGCTTTTACAGCGAGCCCATAAAAAAATCAGAAAACTGACAGTGCTGAATCTTTAAAAACAATCTTTATTAAAACTTAGAAATGTAAACTCACATTTTTCAGTGCACTTCCTCTAGTGCACCTAGGCAATGTACTTGGCACATTTGGGGTGTGTAGGCCCCTTAAAAGTCACTTGGATGTTAAACTGGGATCTGAAGAGTTAGGAAAAAACTTCCTACACTTGCGTGATGACATCACTAGGCCCCGCACTATGTCAATTTTCAGATTTTTTTCTTTTTTTTATGGGCACCTCTTATATGGATTATTATATGCTGGAATGAGTGTACCTAGATCAGGACCATAACAACTAATCGTTGGATTTATACACCCCTTAAAGGGGAAGGCTCATAGTGACCTGCAGAAGGTCTATATTTGAGGTGAGCACATAGCTTGGTTTGGAAGGTGGAGGAGCACGCGACGTGATTCGTGCTAATTAACACTTGATCCACAGAAGATTGTGTTCACATTAAGGACTTTCTTCACTGTTTCGTATTTGAACTTTATCGAATGGAGTGTTACCACTGAGCGGAGTGACCTCACTTGATGTGGCTTTATCTATTTATTTTGATACTTTTTTCACCTAGTAATTTTCATGGTTCTCATTACTTACAAATGATTTATATTGTTGTATAATATTATTTATGTACTTGTGGTTATTGCCCTATTTGTTGTGCAATATATTGCATGTAGCGGCACTTTATATGTTTAAAGCATAGTTTAGGGGTAGCGCTTTACTATTTATTATTTGCAGATTAAAAATTAAATGAAACTCTTCATTATTGCACAGATGTCTAAAAAAGTTGCACTTGTTTAACCACTTAAGGACCGGAAGGATTAGTCCCCTTAATGACCAAGCCATTTTTTGCGATACGGCACTGCATCGCTTTAACTGACAATTGCGAGGTCGTGCGACGATGTACCCAAACAAAATTTATTTCCTTTTTTCCCACAAATAGAGCTTTCTTTTGGTGGTATTTGATCACCTCTGCATTTTTTTTTTTTTGCTCGCTATAAACAAAAAAAATTTTTGAAAAAAAATAATATTTTTTACTTTTTGCTATAATAAATATTCCCAAAAAAGTAAAAAAACTAATTTCTTCATCAGTTAAGGCTGATATGTATACTTCTACATATTTTTGGTAAAAAAAAATCGCAATAAGCGTATATTGATTGGTTTGCGCAAAAGTTATAGCGTCTACAAACTAGGGGATAGATTTATGGCATTTTTATTATAATTTTTTTTTTT
This sequence comes from Aquarana catesbeiana, assembly GCF_042186555.1. Lineage (NCBI taxonomy): Eukaryota > Metazoa > Chordata > Amphibia > Anura > Ranidae > Aquarana > Aquarana catesbeiana. The sequence goes on along the minus strand of NC_133332.1, from coordinate 191,548,539 downwards.
TTACTAGTAATGGCGGTGATCAGCAATTTTTAGTGGGACTGCGACATTGTGGTGGACAGATCGAAACACTTTTGACACTTTTTCGGGACCATTGACATTTATACAGTGATCAGAGCTAAAAGCTACTGATTACTGTATACATGTCACTCGCAGGGAAGGGGTTAACACTAGGGGCGATCAAGGGCTTAAGTGTTCCCTAGGGAGGTGTTTCTAACTGTGGGGGCAGTGTAGTGACTGGGAGAGGAGACAGATTGCTGTTCCTAATCACTAGGAACAGACGATCCATCTATCCTCCCCTGGCAGAAAGGGGATCTGTCTGTTTACATTGACCGATCCCTGTTCTGTACCTCTCCGGAGCGATCGCAGTTGGCGGGCGGACATCGCGGCCGCCGGCCACCGGCCGCACGCATTGGCTCTGGCATCGCACCCCCTAGAGGTCTTAAAGTGGCCGACGTGCCATGACAGTGATTCACCCAGGGGAGCCAACCTGCCTCAGTACAACTACAGCGGCTAGTCTTTAAGTGGTTAAAAGACTTCCTTTATTTTTATTTTATTCCCATGCATGAGTACAGGTATGTGTGTATGTTATACATATATGTGCACATATATATATATTTATGTCATAAATTTAGCCCTGATGAAGGAGGAGGCTCTTCTAGGTCTTAAGACTCGTTGAATGTTTTTAGTGTACACCGCTAAATTCATTTGAACTCTTTTATCCTTTGGTCTTGCACTCCTTCCATTGGTCCATGTTTTTTTACTTACTGTGGCACTTCTGTAGATAGTGATTGTTGTTACCTACTATGAAAATCGGGTATTGATTTTCCTTGTCAAAAGAAGTTTATTGAGTATACAATGTTATAAAGATACATAAAGTAAGTTTACAAGGATCTATAAAGTAAACTCATTGTTTTACAGTAGGGTTTATATAGGTAAATATCATGAAATTTCAAATATTAAACATTGGGTTCACGTAAACCTAAATTAAAGATATATATCATTTCCTTAGTTACTTTTGTAGGTATTTAAATGATTTATACCTACTATACATATTGTTTACAAGTAGAGTGTATATAGGTCAAATAAATTCTGATAATGAGCTTTAATCGTAAGGTGGAGAAAAGGAAAGAGAAAGAAGAAAAAGGGTTGAAAGGTAGAGGTATGGTCCACAAGGTTGTCCCGCTCGTCAGTTTATTATTCTTTTTAGTTCTCTTTGAAGCCTTAGAATGGGTGTCTCTGTAAGTCATTTAATCTGTTACCATGGCAACAGGACAGAGTCATTGAAGTTTGACAGGAACTGTTGTTTTATCCAAGGATGCCAAAGTTTTTCAAATTTTGGAATTTGATTTTGATCGATGGCTACCATCTTAGCATGGGACATTGTATTATTCATTCTGTGAATTGTTTCTGCTAGTACCAATGTAGGAGATTTCCATGCCTTGGCCACTGTTTGTTTTGCAGCCGTTATTAGTTGGATCATAAGTTTGAATTGAGAGAGTGTTAACCATTCCGGTTTTAGATTAAGTAAAGTTAAATATGGATCTGGTTGTATTATTTTTTTAAATATTTTAGATGCAATCACGAAGACTTCCTTCCAGAAGGTTTGGATTACTGGGCACGTCCACCATATGTGTAAATATGTGCCTATTTCTGGGCATCCTCGAAAACAAAGAGCTGTGGTATTAGGTGAATATTTTGCCACTCTAGCAGGTACAAGGTACCAGCGAGTTAGGACTTTATAATTTGTCTCCAGTGCTAAGATGTTGGGTGAAGATGATTTAGATGTGAGCCATATGTTAGACCAGTCCATGTCTTCTAAAGTTCGTCCCAGGTCCTCCTCCCACCTCTGAACGTAAGAGGGTCTATTAAGATTTGCTACTCCATATAATTGATTATAAAGTGATGAAATTGTACCTTTAGCAAATGGATCTTTTGTACAGATTGATTCAAAAATGGATAATTGGGATAATGGTGTATCCCCCTTTAGGAATGGTGTATAGAAATTTTTGATTTGGAGATATCTAAATATCTCAGAGTTTGGTAGATCATATTTTTCTCTAAGCGATGGGAATGAAAGGAATGATTTAGATGCTATGAAGTCATTTAGTGTCTGAATGCCTGATGTTGTCCAAGCTTTAAAAGAATTTGGGTAGATCCATGCCGGATAAAAGGCCGGATTTCTGATAAAAGAAAGGAGAGGATTGTGTGGAGATTGTAACTGATATTTGTTTTTTAGTTTATCCCAGAGAGATAAGAAGTGTTTAGTTATGGGATTATGAATTTTAAAGCGGTCTTTAGGATCAAGCCATAATAAATTTGATATTAATAGAGGGTCATTTTCTGAAGCCTCTATAAATACCCATAATGGGATTTCCTGTTTTGCATGGTTTTTGGACAGACTGGCCAAATGTGCTGCTCTGTAGTAGTTAGTAAAATTAGGGTATCCCAGGCCTCCTTTATTTTTGGGAAGATGTAGTGTGTGTATAGGTATACGTGGTTTAGAAGAGCCCCATATAAACGAAGTTGCTCTTTTTTGTACTATTCTCAAAAAATAGGAAGGAATTGGAATAGGGAGGACTCTGAATAGATAAAGCAATTTGGGTAGAATAGTCATTTTGATTGCATTAATCTTCCCTATCCAGGATAAAGGAAGTTGCGACCATTGTTTTATTAGATTTGTGATCTGTCTTAATACAGGAGGATAATTGGTTGAGAATAAGTCAGAATGAGATGCTGTTAAATGAATTCCAAGATATGGGATTGATTTTTCTGCCCATGTGAATGGGAGTGCAGCCCTAGCTGGGATCAATTCCATGTTTGTGAGTGAAATATTAAGCACTAGGCATTTCTTAGGATTAATCATAAGGCCGGATAGGGCTGCAAACCCATCAAGAGCTGGTATTAAGTTAGGACCAGAGACCTGTGGTGATGATAGAAAAAGTAATATATCGTCTGCAAATATACATAATTTGTGTGTAATACCTCCTACTTCTATGCCAGTTATAGTTTGGTTTGTTCTGATGTATTGGGCCATGGGTTCGAGTATAAGGGCAAATAATAAGGGAGATAATGGGCAACCCTGTCGGGTACCTCTTTCGATATTAAAGGCTTCAGATTTGTATCCAGCATATTTTATATAGGCTTTGGGTTTATTATATAATGCTTTGATCCATGTTAAAAAGTGGGGTCCAAAACCCCATTTTTGTAATGAATATTGCATATATTGCCAGGATACTGTGTCAAATGCCCTCTTAATATCGAGAGATAGAAAACATAAAGGGATTTTCCGTTTTTTAGCAATATGTGCCAATAACACTGCCCTGCGTATATTATCGCCTGCCTGTCTATTTGGCATGAAGCCTACTTGATCTCTATGTATTAATTTTCCTATAATGCTATTGAGGCGTTTTGCTATTATTTTTGCTAATAATTTAATATCGAGGTTTAACAGAGAGATAGGCCGATAATTCACACAGGAAGTATCATCAGAAAGGGGTTTTGGGATCATACAAACAATTGCCATTAGTGTTTCTTGCCGAAAAGAATGTCCATCTAGAAGTTTGTTAAAAGTTTCAGTGAGAATGGGAGAGAGTATTTCTGAGAATGTTTTATAGTATAAAGCCGAGTAGCCGTCTGGGCCTGGTCTTTTGTTAAGTTTTAGGTCTTTTATGGCGTTAGCAACTTCATCTATAGTTATAGGCTCATCCAAACTGCTTTTTTGATTTTGAGATAACTCAGGTAAGGTTATTTTTGAGAAGAAGGATTCAGCCTCTGTAGGATTAAATTCATTGTTTGTCTTGTATAAAGTTGCGAGATGTGAGTGAAATTTATGGACTATTTTAACTGGATTACAAGTGTAAACATTTTTTGATAATTTCAAACGTATTGGTTTGAAAGATTTGTTAGTTGAATTTAATGCCGGAGCCAAATATGTACCTGGTTTGTTTGTATTCATGTAGAAATTGTGTTTGGAGCGTTTGAGGGATTTATCAACTGACTCAGTGAGAAATAGATCGTATTCCAATCTAGATTTTTCCAGATGAGATTTTGTACTCTGAGATGGATTATCTTGAAATGATATGTAGGCTGCATTAAAATTGAGTTCTAGTTTTTTTGCTAGATTTTTGCGTTCCTGTTTAAATAGTGCCATTTGTGTTTGTATTGTACCACGCAAGACAGGCTTATGAGCTTCCCACAGTGTTATTGGGGAGATGTCTGTTGTATTATTAATTGATATGTATTCCTTTAAAGCTTGTTCAATGGCCATCTGATGTAGTGGGTGTTTGAGCATTATGTCCGGTAAGTACCACGTTGGGTCATGCGCTTTTGGTATGGCTGAGGCTATAGTAGTGTATACTGCATTATGGTCAGACCACGGAATCGGAATTATATCTGATGCAATAATTTCTGGTATCATTCCTATTGTTAGAAAAATATGATCTATTCTGGTGAAGGTTTGATGAGGGTGCGAGAAATAAGTGAATTTCTTTTTCATTGGGTTACTTTCTCTCCATGAATCTACCAGATTGTATTTGGAAAGAAGTTGAGAAAAAGGTAATCTAGAGGTTATTTTGGATGGTGTAAAAGGTGATTTATCTAGAAATGGGAGGAGGACCTGGTTCGAATCCCCACACATTATCACTGTTCCTATTTTGTGTGTATTAATCACTTGTAATATATGTGAGAGGAATGGTGTAGGTTGTTTGTTAGGAGCGTAGTAGGAAATCACCGTGATTGCTGTATCCATTATATAACCCATGAGTATCAGGTATCTACCTTCTGGGTCTTTAATTTCTGATGATAAGGTGAATGGTGTGGATCGGTGAAATGCAATTAGAGTTCCCCTTTGCTTGGTACAGGCAGAAGCCGTGTAAATTTGTTGATAAAAAGGAGAAATATATTTTGGAGTAGAATCTTTGTTGAAGTGTGTTTCTTGGAGGCATACTATGTGAGCCTTCTTGTTATGGAAAGTACGGAAGGCTTTGGTCCTTTTTTGAGGGACATTTATTCCCTGAACATTCAGGGAAAGTATATTCAGTGGTGCCATGGCAATAGATCAAATAGTTTTGACTTACTTTTTGTTATGCAGAGCTCACTGCGCAGATCAACCTGTGTGGACTGAAGAGATGAATAGATAGAAAAGAAACCAGTGAATTCTGGAGTAAAGAGTAAACAAAAAACATACGAGATTAGATGATACATTGTATAAATTATTTTTTGCAAGTAATCACAATTTACACGTGAAAGAGAATAAATATCTCTCTCAGGGGAATAAGTGCCTTCGTCACACTCCCACATAATATGGTTGGGAGAATGAGGAGGGCTAATGGGGGTACACGGATCTTCCGCTTACAGGAGAGAAGTGCTATGTCAAAAGACATCAAAATGATGTTTCATTAATTGGAGTGCAGAATATAGTTTTTGTTGAAATTATTTATTCCAGGGTGGTTGTATATGGTTAGTCTTGCCCTAGGCTAAATAATTCAGTTAGAAAGGTACTGTTAATAACTTTGGTATTGATGAAGATAGTTTGAATTATTTTGGGATTTTAACCCTTTTAGAGTAAACAATTACATATTTTATTCATACGTAACTGTTTAGATATGTTAACTCATAAAATTGAGGTTGTATTGCTTCAGATTAGAATAAACAAAAACATAATTCTAGGAACTAGTTAGGTAATAATATATTTGTTTTAAGAAAAGAAAGAAAAAGCTTCCATTACTTCTGGATTATTGAACATATTTGTCCTAAAAAGTAATAAATCTATTGTTATTACCTGATAATATATAACTGAACAAGAATTTCCTTATTTCACTTATATATTCTAAGGCTATATGAATCAGAAGTAATAAGAAATATAACTGGAATGTAACATGATCCCACACAGTGTGTGACTATCAGAATGCAGTTACATTCAGTTATAAATATAGTTTTTTTATAGAGAACCATCTCTTAGTATAATAAATGAAGAGATATCAGGAATTAGGATGTCAGTCCATTGAATCTTCTTGGTCCATGGATGATGTGGCATAACGGCCTCTTTTGTGAGAATGATGATTCCCATTTTGTTCTGAAATTTTCTGGGTGCTGCCTGAAGGTGAAGATGATGCCATTCTTCTGCGTGTGGGAGTGTTGCTGCTTGTGGGTTCTGTCAGATTTAATTTTAAAAGGGTTTGTTGTAGTTCATCTGCTGATCTGCTTCTGTAAATTGTACCTTGGTAGTTAAATCTGACTGAAAAGGGGAAGCCCCATTGATACATAATGTTGTGGCGTTGCAGTTCCATTAGTTGGGGTTTCATGGATCGTCTTTTAGTAATAGTAAGTTGGGATAGGTCAGCAAAAATTTGATAATTGTGTCCTTGAAAATTAAGTTCCTTTTTTTCTCTTGCAGCACTTAGTATTTGTTCTTTCGTTCTGTAATAATGAAATTTTGTGATTATATCACGTGGGGGTCCATCTTTCTTTTTGGCTGTGAGGGCTCTGTGTACTCTGTCCAGTTCTAAACGTTCAATAGGGATATCTGGCTTTAGTTCTTGTAATAGAGCAGTAATAGTAGATTGCAGGTCTGTCACAGTTTCAGGTATTGCCCTTATGCGTAAGTTTGAACGTCTGGCTCTATTTTCGTAATCTTCGAGCTTAGTTTGAAGTATTAAATTCTCTTTTTTTAATTGTTCCAATTCTGTTATATTTTCTTGGGTTGTAATTTCAATTTCATCCATTTTTATTTCTAAAGCTGTGGTGCGGTTTCCCAGCTCTCTTATTTCTTTGGTTAGGCTTTTTGTTATTTGGTCTGAGGTTTGTTTTAAAGCCTTATGAAGCATCTTTTCAAATTGTAATAATATTACTGGGGATACTGAGGAGGCTTGTGGAGAAGTTTGTGAGAGGATTTGTTCTGTATCTGACTCAAATGGAGAGTCTTGCTGTGACATTTTCTGTCTGTGAGAGCGCCCTGATGCTGTATCTTGTGAGGTGACTGGAGCTGCTTCAGCTGCAGTGAGTGCCTGTGAGCTCTTTGTGAGGTGATTTTTATTTCTGCCACGGTTTCCTCCCAGTACCATATTTCCTGCCCAAACTTTCACAGTTTGTTCCCAGGGGCAAAAAGGTTCAAATGGATACCTTTTGAGCCTGCAGGCTCCGCTTTGTCCTTCTCTTCTCTCCTCAGCGGTGTGGAGCTCTAACAATGCATGTCTGCTCCGCTAGGCTCCGCCTCCTGCCCTCCAGGTATTGATTTTCATTTCATTCACTGTCCGGGTACCTGTAGCTGTTAACTTGACTTCCACTTCCTTATTGTGGCTCTGTATGAGTCACAGGCACTGATTCATACCTCAATCCATGCTGAGTGCTGCTCAATCCAGTGTTCATCCAGACACAGATCACTAAATTTACCAGCAAACCAAGACCTTCTGTACACAGAATTATATTGGCCTTATAAAGAATGAAGAACAAAATTGGATCACTACACCACGCTACTGTAAAACTACTCTATACGTTGCTCATACACAATTAACCACTTAGTCACCTAGTCCTGTCACATTGCGGTGAGGAGAGCGTCCTCAGCCCTTTATAACAATTCATCAGTTGGAGATTAATGTACATATTTTTCTATATATATGGGTGTGTATATGTATATAGAAGAAAGTATATTGCCCTTCTTTGGGGGGATATAGTGGAATGCATATATTTCAAAGTTTCTGGGGCCCTGATGACAATTATTTTGCACATTCTGTGGGTGTTCTATTGTAAATGAAATATCACTAAATGAACACAGAAATCTACATTGTGGGGCTTTAAATGTAGTATAAGAAATCTTAATACATAATATGGCATTTGATCACTGCTGGGTTTTTATTTTTTTTATTATATAAACGAAAAAATACCACAAATTTTGAAAAAAAAAAAAAACACTCTGACATCACCAGTGACACTAATATAGTGACCAGTGATAATCTATTCACTGTCACCATACTAATGACACCGGCTGGGAAGGGGTTAACATCTCAGGGTAATCAAAGGGTTAAGTGTGTGCCTAAGGCCTCGTGTACACTGAGATTTAGGAGCAGTTGGGCATTTTTTTCAGCAGCCCCTCGAATTTGGGGCCCCATATCTCGGGGCCACTTGGTGCTAGGAACCCCAAATTTGGATATGTTGTAGTGTTAGTTCCACTGTGTTTGCACACCAAATGTAGGGTTCCTAGCACCAAGTGGCCCCGAGATATGGGGCCCCAAATTCGGGTCGCAAAATGTCAAGCACTTCTCTGCAGCAGAGAATGACATTTTGTGACCCACCCGACTTTGGGGCCCCATATCTCGGGGCCACTTAGTGCTAGGAACTAATAAGATATGGGGCCCCAAAGTTAGGTCACAAAATGTCATTCTCTGCTGCAGTTTACAATCATATTTCTGCTTTCTGGTCCAAAAAATAGGGTTACTTTAAAAACACTTATAAACGCAAGCGTGGCTAAATGCGGTACCGGCGTTTAGCCGCATTTGGCGTCTGAAACGTGGAAAACTTTTGCGTCTGAACCCATTTTTTTTGCTTCTGGAAAAACAAGGTTAAACGCAACTGCCTAAAAACGACAAAAAACGAGACTGTGTACATGGACACATAGGATAACATTGAATGAGTTCAGGGGCAGTTGAAAAAAGTGTCCAACTGCCTCTAAACGCGCGTTTAACAGCATCTCGTGTGCATGAGGCCTAACTCTCCTCAATGTTATCTTATCTGTACATGTACACTCAGTTGTTTATAGTAGTTTAGAGGCAGTTGAGGTTACAGGCATTTTTTTGAAAGCAGAAGAATCGCTTTCAGGACTGTAGTTTACTGTCATTTCAAACGCCAAATGCTTGTAACCGCAGTAAACTGCGTCTATGCGTGTTTGAGTTTATAAGCGTTTTTAAAGGGGAAAACATTTCTGATCATTTTTGAACAGGCTGTTGCCCGCATCAATGGATGAGTCCAGTAGCGATGAACTCTGGTCCTCTCGTGCAATTTTCTACGTCTTAGGAGCCTCAGCAACATCAGGAGCATTTCCTCACACATGCCCATGATGAGATCCATAGTGAAAACCCAAAAATAAGACAGTAAGCATGGTATGTAAAAGTTGTAAAACTGATGTTTTTCACCGTCTATTTCCAGCTATCAATTTTCCAGCGTTCAGAAAAGGTTTTCAACTGCCCTGTGTACATGAGCCCTAACAATGTGTAATGTGTGTATTATTTTCTGCTTTTCACTAAAAATCCATTTGTTCCTTCTCCCTGCTTTGCAGGGATAGGAAACAAATAGATTGTTCCCTTTGTACAGAGCCCTGTGTTGTTTGTCAACACAGAGCTCTGGGCTGTGACTGGACATAGGCAAACAGCAGGTCTTAGCCATGAATCATTGGCCAGGACCTGCTGAAAAAGTCCCGTTGTGTCCAATTACAGGTACGTCTGTAAGAGCCACCCGTCCGCAGTACAATGCGGGTGGGCGGACGGTCGATCCTAAAGTGGTTAATTTGATATCCATTGCTATAAGGAACAACACTACTCAGCGTCCTATTGCCTATTTTCCATCTTTAATTACTTCCCAAGTGATGGTTGTACATTTATAAATAAAAAGTATAAATTACTTTCCATCTTTCTCTTAGTTTTAATTGTTCTTATTGTCTTGTTTATTTGTTTCACTGCACAAAGGTCATTGCTTTAAATGTTTTACTTGTCCCAGAAGATATGTTACAGAATTATTTCAATATGTAAGATAATTTCAGAAAAACTTACTTTAGGTGATAAATAATGTGTGATCTCCACCTAGAGGTGCAATGGTGAACTGCATAAATGAAATCAGGAAAACCCCAATTTGGGTCCATAAATAACAATAACTGTCACTAGAAATAGTTTTCATTGGATATGCAATCTATTCACTATTCTATGCCAGTTTTTCTTTTATTTTACAGGAAAAAGTAATACAAAAAAATATAATTATGCATTTTTTATCATATGATAAGCCTAAATTGCCCAGGTGCATTAAATGAACCTATACTTTGTCCTACAGACCAAAGTAACAAGCTCACGTTACTACTTTGAGCTACTTTCTACTCACTGCAAACTTTACTACATGAGCTACTATATTTACTAAATGGTTTTGTATAGTATTTAAAGCATAAGGCTGGTAGATTTAAAAATGTAAAGTGGAACTTTGATTGTGAATGGACTCAAGAAATTATGTACAATCCTTTGCCAAACACATCCAGAATGGCTGGGTTTGCTAAAATTGTTATTTTTGTTACACCAGAAACCAACTATGAGCCGTGATCTTCCACAGCCCAGATTCAGACCCCTTTCACACTGAAGCGCTACTAAAACAGCCTCTAACGCACCGGGTGTTTTTGCAGTGCTTTTGCGGTGGTTTTCGGGAGCTAGTGGATCAATCTTTTTAAGGTCACATTACAATGTAACCTTAAAAAAAAAAAATACCATTTTTACGGCGCTCTAGAAGCACTGCCAATTAATTTTAATGTGCAGGGGCATTTTTGGAGAGCTTTTTACAGCGCTCCAAACACGCCCCAAAGATGCTGCTTGCAGGACTTTTTCTACCGTCCTGCAAGCGCTATTTTTAGCTCTAAAACGCCTGAAAACGGCCTCAGTGTGAAATGGTTTGGGACATGCTTTGTTGGGTCTGCCCCCTAGTGTCCTCAAATAACACTACCCACTCCACATAGGACTCCAGCTCTGTTAGTAAGCAATAGAGAGCGCACAAATGATAGAGAATGTACCTGTCTTGTACTATATTCCAAGATATGGAACACAGGTACAGATACAAGTATTTCAAAATGCCTCTTATTTTTTCATACAGCAAATGATAAAGGAATCGATTGACAGACCATGAGCAATGATTGGGGCATAGGCAACAATACAGCTAAATCGCAACAACAGGCCCATCAATTGAGACACGGCGCAAAGCCATAGATGTCCTGCTTGAACCCTAATGCCGCGTACACACGATCAAACTTTCCAACATCAAAACCGTGGATTTATGTTCGAAGGGTGTTGGCTCCAACTTGTCTTGCATACACACGGTCACACCAATGTTGGCCAACAATTACGAACGTAGTGACGTACTAGACGTACTACATGGTTTTTCAGCTCTTTAGCGCCATCCTTTGGGCTCCTTCTGCTAATTTTGTGTTAGTAGAAGTTTGGTGAAAAAAGGAAAAAAGGAGTAGATATGGCGCCGTTCCGGACCTGATGGATTCAGGTATGTGCTGCTCCCTTGAATGGGAGGGAGATATTCGGTGGGGAAAAAGGAATGGCAGGTGGTTCCTATTGAATAAGTGTCTTCTACTCAAAAACCAATGTGCAATGAAAGTGCAGGTTAATGTGAAGCCTTGTGCATGAGTGTCAAGCTGTATACCTGATGCAGTAAAGTGCAATGTGTATGACACCAATTTGTTCCATAAATGAATAAATAAATGAATAAAAATGTGACATAAAGTGCAATATTCCTAATTGTTACTATGCATATGTATCAACCATATAAACAATATAAACAGGGTATAAACAATAGTGCAAATTAAGGTGCTGGTGTGGGTAAACAGGTGAACATATGATTAATAAGGTGCTATGGTGCTGGTGAAGGGGTCCGTTTTAGGCTCTGGTGGACTTTTCAATGAATAAACCCTTGGTGCGTGCCTTATTCGTGCTCTTATAATGACTGCACTCACCAGATCCTTCACCCCTTCTTGGGGTCTCCCACATCCACAGTATATGCCACTGTGAAGCAACACAAGGTAACTCCGTCCTTAATGTAGACTATGAGAGGATCCCATTATGAAAAGAGAAAAGGGAGCCCACATAGCGTAATACTGTAAAAAAACTTGTTTATTGGTGCAAACCCTAGGATAAAAAAAGCCTATATTGCTGACACAAGCCTCTGAAACAGGAAGTGATGCAAGGACGTATGCTGACTCCGCCCTACGCCTTTCATCACTCTGACGTCATCCGGAGCATGCACAGTGCCTGCTACAGTTCCTATTTATAATGATTTGGTGTTTTGCATAACATAATTATGGCCGCCATTTTGTAAGTGATATTGCAGACCGAAGTCCCGTCGGCCATTTTTGATATGATTTGCAGACCGAAGCCTCTATGTAAATAATCTGATGTGGAGGATTCACTGGCTTAATGTAATTTAATAAACTATAATAATGTTTATAAGTAAATGCTATAAATACTATATTTTGGCCCCTTTGATAAACTGAAAAGAATCCCCTTTGGGAGATGTCAGAATAGCCTCGCTGCCTGCAGACCGTCCGATGTTCCGGCGGCCATTTTGCGTATGACAACAGAGACCGAAGACCAAGCTTAGAAACATCCCGGCGGCCATTTTGTGTGTGACTATAAAGACCGAAGACCACAAATATAGAAACATCCCGGCGGCCATTTTGGATATGATAATGCAGACCGAAGTCCATTAGTTGATAGCTTATACATTATGAGTATACTACTGAATCTAAATTGGCGTAAATAGACTATATATTGTCCTTATTTAATCCACCTAACGTTAAATGCAAAGCACTCTATATTAATTCGACATGAGGTATGATACATATTCAAATATGATAAACCAAGTATCCCGACATAAATATAATAAATCAATAATACATAATAATAGATATATGACACATTTAAATATAAAACCAAAAATATTCCAACCTGAATATATTCAATCAATAATACATAATAATAAATACAATTATAAATAAATAATAGCATGTATAAAAAGAGGTATGTCTATGCTATGTATGTGCTATGCTGTATAAAAGCCTTTTAAAATGCACCAGAATTAAATCAAATACCAATAATATAAAAGGTGCCTAAAAAATAATAAAAATTGAAGCCTTAGATAGGGTGAGAAACTAATAGATCAGAACCACTTGTTAATATTTAAAAATTAGTTAAAAAACAATTGAGGTCTATATCTATGTTCATTCCTTTTGATTGAAGAGTATCTAATTGGAAGATCCATTTAGTCTCGTTTTGGGAGATCTTAGTTGTCTTATTCTCCCCTCTCCAATGTCCTTTGATTTTATCTATACCATAGAAGACCATGCATGTGGGATCCTTATTGTGATGGTCCCTAAAATGTCTTGATACGCTGTGTTTATCTAATCCGTTTTTTATGTTGTTAATATGCTCTTGGATTCTTACATGCAACTCTCTTGTTGTCCTACCCACGTATTGTTTGCGGCAGGGACATTCTAATACATACGTCACGTGGGTACTGGTGCGTGTGATCAGTTCTTTTATATCTTACTGGTTTTTTTGCTGACTTTGCATGGAAGACATTTGCCACATTTGTAGAAACCTTTTAAATGGTTTGAAATTCTAATTTGTTTTGGGGGGTCCAGGGCATTGTGAACTAGTTTATTACTAAGATTTGGTGCTTTCCTGTAAATGAAGGAGGGTTTTGATGGTATACTGGTCCTCAGAATCTGATCAGATTGGAGAATCGGCCAGTGTTTTTTTTATTATTTTTTCCAATGCTTTGTGTTGAATATTAAAACCTGTGATGAAAGCCACATCTCCAAGGTGTTTTTTGGTTTTTCTGTTCTCCTTGCCTTTATCTTCTATTAAGGAATTTCTGTCCATGTGTTTGATGTTCTCTTTAAGTGCTATTAATTCCTTTTTCTTATATCCTTTTTCTACGAATCTATCTATGATAGTGTCTGCTTGGATATTGTAATCTTCCAGGCTACTGCAATTTCTGTACATTCTCATTAATTGCCCTTTCGGGATATTTCTTATCTATTGGCCATGATGGCAGCTGTTGGTCGATAGGTACCCATTTCTATCTGTGGTTTTGAAGAAAGTCCTAGTACCTATATTTCCATTGTTTTTATAGAGTTGTAGATCTAGGTAGTCGATGGTTTGTTGGTTCCAAGTTCCAGAGAAGGTAATTCCATAGATGTTCTGGTTAATTTCATCAAAGAAGGATTGCAATTCTGTCTCCGTGCCACTCCATACGATTAAAATATCGTCAATATATCTTCGATACAATTTTAAATTACTCCTCTCTGTGCTGAAGATTTGTTCTTCTTCCCAGTGATTGAGGAACAGATTAGCTACACTGGGGGCGTACTTAGCCCACATGGCAATGCCTTTTGTTTGGACGAAATCGTCTCCCTTGTGCCAAAAGTAATTATTGTTCATGGCTAATTTCAAGCCTTCCAGGATAGATTGGATTTGTTCCTCTCTCATATCAGTTTGATTATGTAAAGCCCAATCGACACTATTGATTCCATCACTCTGTATTATATTGGTATACAGTGAGTTTACATCGATTGTAACTAGGATGTCAGTTTCTTCAATTTTTAGGGTTCTTAATTCATCCAACAGCTGTCTACTGTCCCTAAGGTAGGATCTTCCTTCTTTTACTAGTGGTTGTAGGAAGTTATCCAAATATGCTCCCAGCCGAGAGAAGAGTGAGTCTATCCCACTTACTATTGGTCTTCCTGGTAGGTTGGTTTGGCTCTTATGAATTTTGGGGACGTAGTACATGACAGGTGTTTTTGCTGCCTCTGGTATCAAATAGGTTGCCTCCTTTTTCGTAAGAATTCCTTAGTCCTCCCCTTTTTTAACAAACTTTTTAAGTTTCTTTTGATATTCATTTTTTGGATTGCCCTTCAATTTTTTATATGTGTCTGGATGGTTCAATAGGTTGGAAATCTCACGTTCATAATCAATTTTGTTGAGGATTACTAGTCCCCCCCCCTTGTCTGCTGGTCGTATGATTATGTTTTTTTCCTCTCTATTTCTTTTATTGTCTTCCAAATATTGTTTCTTTTTGATTTTATTATATCCAATTTCTTAATATCCTCCTCCACCATTTTTTAAAAACCACTAGACTCTTATTTTTTGTGTCTTTGGATTTAAAAGAACAGAAAGATGTAAAGAGGCCACTATTTACAGGCACTATAATCTAAAGAACAACTCCACTTTTAATCCAAAGACACAACAAAATGAGAGTCTAGTGGTTTTTATAAAAAAAATGGTGGAGGAGGATATAATAAAATCAAAAAGAAACAATATTTGGAAGACCATAAAAGAAATAGAGAGGAAAAAAAACATAATCATACGACCAGCAGACGGGGGGGACTAGTAATCCTCAACAAAATTGATTATGAACGTGAGATGTCCAACCTATTGAACCAACCAGACACATATAAAAAATTGAAGGGCAATCCAAAAAATGAATATCAAAAGAAACTTAAAAAGTTTGTTAAAAAAGGGGAGGACAAAGGAATTCTTACGAAAAAGGAGGCAACCTATTTGATACCAGAGGCAGCAAATCACCTGTCATGTACTACGTCCCCAAAATTCATAAGAGCCAAACCAACCCACCAGGAAGAGCAATAGTAAGTTAGTAATAGTAAGATAACTTCCTACAACCACTAGTAAAAGAAGGAAGATCCTACCTTAGGGACAGTAGACAGCTGTTGGATGAATTAAGAACCCTAAAAATTGAAGAAACTGACATCCTAGTAACAATCGATGTAAACTCGCTGTATACCAATATAATACAGAGTGATGGAATCAATAGTGTTGATTGGGCTTTACATAATCAAACTGATATGAGAGAGGAACAAATCCAATATATCCTGGAAGGCTTGAAATTAGCGATGAACAATAATTACTTTTGGCACAAGGGAGACTATTTTGTCCAAATAAAAGGCGTTGCCATGGGGGCTAAGTACGCCCCCAGTGTAGCTAATCTGTTCCTCAATCACTGGGAAGAAGAACAAATCTTCAGCACAGAGAGGAGTAATTTAAAATTGTATCGAAGATATATTGACGATATTTTAATCGTATGGAGTGGCACGGAGACAGAATTGTCCTTCTTCGATGAAATTAACCAGAACATCTATGGAATTACCTTCTCTGGAACTTGGAACCAACAAACCATCGACTACCTAGATCTACAACTCTATAAAAACAATGGAAATATAGGTACTAGGACTTTCTTCAAAACCACAGATAGAAATGGGTACATATCGACCAACAGCTGCCATCATCGCCAATGGATAAGAAATATCCCGAAAGGACAATTAATGAGAATGTACAGAAATTGCAGTAGCCTGGCAGATTACAATATACAAGCAGACACTATCATAGATAGATTCGTAGAAAAAGGATAAAAGAAAAAGGAATTAATAGCATTTAAAGAGAACATCAAACACATGGACAGAAATTCCTTAATAGAAGATAAAGGCAAGGAGAACAGAAAAAACAAAAAACACCTTGGAGCTGTGGCTTTCATCACGGGTTTTAATATTCAACACAAAGCTTTGGAAAAAATAATAAAAAAACACTGGCCAATTCTCCAATCTGATCAGATTTTGAGGACCAGTATACCATCAAAACCCTCCTTCATTTACAGGAAAGCACCAAATCTTAGTAATAAACTAGTTCACAATGCCCTGGATAGAATTTCAAACTATTTAAAAGGTTTTTACAAATGTGGCAAATGTCTTCCATGCAAAGTCAGCAAAAAAACCAATAAGAAAAAAAAACGATTTCTCCTCCATGTCAAGAGGTACTAAATACACTATAAAAGAACTGATAACATGCACCAGTACCCACGTGACTTATGTATTAGAATGTCCCTGCCACAAACAAAACGTGGGTAGGACAACAAGAGAGTTGCATGTAAGAATCCGAGAGCATCTTAACAACATAAAAAATGGATTCGATAAACACAGCGTATCAAGACATTTTAGGGACCATCACAATAAGGATCCCACATGCATGGTCTTCTATGGTATAGATAAAATCAAAGGACATTGGAGAGGGGAGAATAAGACAACTAAGATCTCCCAAAACGAGACTAAATGGATCTTCCAATTAGATACCCTTCAACCAAAAGGAATGAACATAGATATAGACCTCAATTGTTTTTTAACTAATTTTTAAATATTAACAAGCGGTTCTGATTTATTAGTTTCTCACCCTATCTAAGGCTTCAATTTTTATTATTTTTTAGGCACCTTTTATATTATTGGTATTTGATTTAATTCTGGTACATTTTAGAAGGCTTTTATAAAGCGTAGCACATACATAGCATAGACATACCTCTTTTTATACATGCTATTATTTATTTATAATTGTATTTATTATTATGTATTATTGATTGAATATATTCAGGTCGGGATATTTTTGGTTTTATATTTAAATGTGTCACATATCTATTATTATGTATTATTGATTTATTATATTTATGTCGGGATACTTGGTTTATCATATATGTATATGTATCATACCTCATGTCGAGTTAATATAGAGTGCTTTGCATTTAACGTTAGGTGGATTAAATAAGGACAATATATAATCTATTTATGCCAATTCAGATTCAGCAGTATATTCATAATGTATAAGCTATCAACTAATAGACTTCAGTCTGCATTATCATATCCAAAATGGCCGCCGGGATGTTTCTATATTTGTGGTCTTAGGCCTTTATAGTCACACACAAAATGGCCACCGGGGTGTTTCTAAGCTTGGTCTTCAGTCTCTGTTGTCATACGCAAAATGGCCACCGGAACATCGGACGGTCTGCAGGCAGCGAGGCTATTCTGACAGTGAACATCTCCCAAAGGGGATTCTTTTCAGTTTATCAAAGGGGCCAAAATATAGTATTTATAGCATTTACTTATAAACATTATTATAGTTTATTAAATTACATTAAGCCAGTGAATCCTCCACATCAGATTATTTACATAGAGGCTTCGGTCTGCAAATCATATCAAAAATGGCCGACGGGACTTCGGTCTGCAATATCACTTACAAAATGTCGGCCATAATTACCAAAACATTATGCAAAACACCAAATCATTATAAATAGGAACTGTAGCAGGCACTATGCACGCTCCAGATTACGTCAGAGTGATGAAACGCGTAGGGCGGAGTCAGCATACGTCCTTGCATCACTTCCTGTTTCAGCGGCTTGTGTCAGCAATATAGGCTTTTTTTATCCTTACCGAATGTGAGTACCTTTTTAAGCGTTTGCACCAATAAACAAGTTCTTTTTACAGTATTACGCTATGTGGGCTCCCTTTTCTCTTTTCATAATGGGATCCCCTCATAGTCTACATTAAGGACGAAGTTACCTTGCATTGCTACACAGTGGCATATACTGTGGATGTGGTAGACCCCAAGAGGGGGTGAAGGATCTGGTGAGTGCAGTCATTATAAGAGCACGATTAAGGCACGCACCGAGGGTTTATTCATTGAAAAGTCCACCAGAGCCTAAAATGGACCCCTTCACCGGCACTACATTACCTTATTAATCAGATGTTCACCTGTTTACCCACACCAGAACCTTAATTTGCACTATTGTTTATACCTTGTTTATATTGTTTATATGGTTGATACATATGCCTAGTAACAATTAGGAATATTGCACTTTATGTCACATTTTTATTCATTTTTATTTTTTATTCATTTATTTATTCATTTATGGAACAAGTTGGTGTCATACACATTGCACTTTACTGTGTCAGGTATACAGCTTGACACTCATGCACACTTAGGAGTCTTTAATAAGGCTTCACATTAACCTGCACTTTCATTGCACATTGTTTTTTGAGTAGAAGACACTTATTCAATAGGAACCACCTGCCATTCCTTTTTCCCCATCCAATATTTCCCTCCCATTCAAGGGAGCAGCACATACCTGAATCCATCAGGTCCGGAACGGCGCCATATCTACTCCTTTTTTCAACATTACACTCCACCTAGTGGAAGTAATTGGTAGTGGCAGCAGTTCCAACAAATAATTTTCTGTCTCTAGTACATATCTCATTGAGCGGGTACTTTTCCTTTTTCAGTAGAAGTTTGGTGAGTGTTGATTTGCACTTTTCTTTTCGCATTTTTCATTAATCGCTTTTCATTTCGTGTGTTTCTGAGCGGCCGTTCGTCAACCAGACATGTTGCGGAATCGGCGGCGATAATGTGTTATTTATTATTGGCCTTGGAGTTATTGCTTTGACATTATTTTTTGGTTGAATAATGATTTGATTTGGTATATTTTCAATATTTTGGGATGCATAGAATGCACTTTTTGGTTATTTTCTATTGGCAGATAGCGTGTCTAATTTTTTTTTTTTTTTTTAATGCACAATAAAAAATGTGTGTAGAATAATACTTGGCTATGTGTTTTACTTCAAATGACAGTTTGGGAGTAGGCAGTTACATTTAAAAAAAATACAATGTAAAATTAACAAGGGACACCAACATAGTTGTATCTTTATTCTTAAAAACTACAGGATAATGGTGCTGTGGTAACTTGTACAAATCAAAAAAAAAAAGCATAATAATATTATTCTTGATATCACTTGAAAAGAAAAGCCTTTGAAAATTTGTTTGCAATAACTCCATCAGTATCACCAGCAAAGCAGCTTCATTATTATCCCACTAAAGAAGAGAATGTGCGCTGCATTTCGAGATTTCATAATTTGCCATGTCACAAATGTTAATTCTCCATTACAAACACTAGTTTACAAGACTGACCGCTTCTGCTTCTGAGCATGCGTGTTTGTACTTTGGACTTTTGTGCGACGGACTTGTGTACACACGATCGGAAAGTCCAACAACAAACATTTGTTGGCGGAAAATTTGAGAACATGCTAGCCAACATTTGTTGGTGGAAAGTCCGACAACAAATGTCCGATGGAGCATACACACGGTCAGACTTACCGCCAACAAGCTCACATCCAACATTTCCCGTCGGAAAATCCGATCGTGTGTACGCGGCATAACTCCTAAGGGGATCAAGAGACAAAATGTCATGCCAGCCGGCAGGACATGACTAGAGAATGTAGCCTCCCTGGCGGTTTTCCAGAGTGTGGCTCGGGGTTAAAATTCAGGACCATTAGCGGTAACCCCGAGCCACACTCGGGATTGCATCGCAGGATCCTGGTGCCTCCTTACTTACCTTGTCCCCGGGATCCTGCGATGTCCCCCGCAGTGTCCGCGGGCTGTGTCCTGTTCCGAAGCCTCTCTGTGCCAGGCTCCGTTCCCTGCGAGCGTCGCGACGCACGGGGGCGGAGCCTGGCGGCAAATTCAAAAAAATTTAAAAAGCATAACACATACAGTACTGTAATCTTACAGATTACAGTACTGTATGAAATCATTTCACATCCCATTTGTCCCCAGTGCTCTGGCCCATGCCCTGCATGCAGTTTTATATTGCATATACTGTTCTTTCTGCCTGGAAACTGGAGATTGTCCATAGCAACCAAAAAGTGTCCCTTTACGTCAAAAATGGCTTTAGACCAGCTAGAAAACAGCGATAGTAAATTAGAACACTTGCAGAATTGAGCGATAGTGAATCGTGTGGAAATTTATTTTATTACTATTTATTTTTATTTTTTTTAATTATTATTTTTTTTTTATTATATTATAATTTATGTTTTTGTGTTTCAAACTTTATCATACCCGGGATATCTACTAGGCTCTTGTTTGGACAGATTTAAGTGTGTTATTGTTAAGAATTACAGGCCTACAATATAAAACGCCAAATTTCCATGCAAAATAATTGTACCGCTTTCAGCACCTAAAATCAGAAAGAATCATACCGCCAGGGAGGTTAAGAACAACTAGCAACATCACAGGAGTTAAGGAGAACACCAGCCTCCAGGCTATCTTGTCTCCAAGTGGAAGAGGAATCCAAGGAAAGTTACTGCTTCTGATGGGACAGAAAAGGGAGGAATGGATCTTATGAGGGTCCTCCCAGAGGTAATTCTGTTTGAAGAGATAATGCTCAAGATGCCACAAGGTTTTGTAGGAGTCCAAGCAGGTGACAAGGAAGAGCAGTGGTGCACCATAGCATGTCTGGAACTCAGGGTCGGTCATTTTTTTCTTTATACTCCCCAAGAAAAGAACTGGTTAAAATAAATAAAACTGTGCGCTGTGCGTGCCGCAGCAAATTTTAGGCATTGTCAATATGTGTTAACAGTGGGAGGCACTTAAGTGGTATAGGTAAATAACACCTAAGCCTACTCCCCCTATGCTCAGCACATACATAGGCCACAGACATGTACAACACACCTGTTGTATTAGAGTGCCTCCCCTCTGGATGAAGGAGCACAGGGACACCTTTGGACACCAGCATTGTCAGTCTGGGTGGAAGGGAGTGTTATATCGTGTACACACGAGCAGACTTTCCGGCAGAAAAGGTCCGACGGAAAGAATCCGTCGGACATTCCGATCGTGTGTGGGCTTCATTGGACCTTTTCTGTCAAAAAATCTGACGGACCTTAGAAATAGAACATGTTTCAAATCTTTCCGACGAACTCGATTCATATCGAAAAGAACTGTCGCCTGTATGCTAGTCCGACGGACTGAAAATGACACAAGTGCAGCTATTGGCTACTAGCTATTGAACTTACTTTTCTAGTCCGGTCGTACGTCATCACGTTCGAAACGATCAGACTTTGGTGGGATCGTGTGTAGGCAAGTCCGTTACGTCGGAAAACCGTTGAAAAGTCCTTTGGAGTTTAGTCCGACAAGAAGTCTGCTCGTGTGTACGCGGCATTAGATGTACTAGAAGATTTAAATACACTAACACATTGAAGCTAAACTCCAGCAAATATTGTATAGATCAGCCTTTCTCAACCTTTTCAATGCAGCAGAACCATTGAAATAACTTTCTGGTCTCAGGGAACCCCTGCTAAAAATTACTATATCTACAACTCACTAGCAGTGCTCTGAAAAGAGCATTTGACAGGTAGCGAGGTATTGTATTGCTTTCTTACCACCTGCTTTAACCCTTTGATCCTCACACTAGCAAGGGACAACCCTGTGCATTGCTCATGGTTGCAGGGCACTTGCAGACCCCCAAGCTCAAACTCCTCACTACAGACAACCCAGCCCCCCCCCCCCCACCCCCCAGCACAGAACCGCCCCTTCCCCCCCACTCACTACCACAGAGCTCTCAGCACAGACTGATCACCCCCCCCAGTAGAAAACCTTCAGTACAGAAATACCCCCCCAGCACAGATTGACCCTCCTAACATTCCTACATCCCCCTAGTAGAGACCCCTCTGTACAGACACTTCTCCCCCAGTACATATGCACCCTCTTCCAGGAAAGACCCCTCAGTACAGAAACCCCTGCCCCCCCCCCCCCCAGTCAGGTGGCCACAACATCCCCTGTGAGTCTGCACCTGGTGAAGACCGCACCGCTCACACCCCCTTAGTACACCATTGAGGAAGAGTCTTCTGTAGTAGAAGGTTGCACAAGGAGTGAAACGGTTGTATAAGGTCAACCAGGACCTACAGAATTCTAATTGAAATGCCATGAGTATGGCCAGGTCAAGGTACATAAGGAATAAGGGAAGTGTATGGAACACAACATGTTTTCTATTGGCCCACTAGACGGAGCTGTTTGACCAAAAGATTACAGTGCAGGGCAAACAACCTGTCTAAACGTGGATGTAAGAGGAGGCATCCAACCAGCGGTAGCTGGTGGGTTTTTCTTTTGAGGGGGGCGAAACCCCCCCTCCGGGTGGCGGAACGGCACTAAAGCCACCCTCCTCTGGGAGGCTGTGGTGTCCTTTCCTTCTCTCCTGGGGTGCGGGCAGCTGCTCCAGTGTCCGCTCCTCCCGTGGCTTCCTCAGCCATGTGTCTTCTCTCTGTTCCTCTGTCCTAAGCGCTGGGCATCCAATAGGATCGCCTGATGCTTTGGCCAATCGGAAAACCTCCTGATTGACTAGGAGGAACTTTGGTGTAAAAATAGCCAAAATGTATTTGCCATCGTCACACAACTGGGTGGGATCACAGAGCACTGTGCCCGAGCCCACCCTTTTTGAAGCCTATTAGAGCCTCTGGCTCTAATCAGGTGCTTAAAAAAAACACCCCCCCATTCAATCCATAGATATGTAGATCAGGGGGCCGGATGCATTAATAGGGGGGGTGCCGGTGTGCCCTTTATGGACAAGCCACTACTGCATCCAACACAAGGGTAGAATACACTAGCTTAGGGAATATCCAAGTGGTAAGTAGATCAGGAGATTGCCTGGCCAGGCTATCGCACATCCATATTCTAAGGAGTATGGATGGCTGAGCATGGGAGGCAAGTGCCAAAGCTGCTATAGGTGGAGAGGAAGGGGAACCACCAAAAGACCTAGGCGGGGGGGCGTCTAATCACCTTACCCTGGAATGGGCAAATAGGAAAACTGCACCTGGGGCAGGGATAGGTAAGGGTGTGCTGGCACTCAGGACAAGGCCTGAGGGTTATGTTAGGGAGGTCATGTCATGGTAAAACTGTGGTTTGGGTTCTAGGTTGTGTAACTAACCTCCTCAAGTAGAGAGGATTAGGAAGCTGTAGCCTGAGAGAAATTAACTACCTCTGTGCTATCTTAAGGAGTATCCTCATAAGAAGAAAAAGAAACATTCTACAAGGGGCAATTGATAGTGTCAAGAGCATGTTCTCAACAAAATCATTTTTTGATAAATTAGACATGGGGAAGATTATCGGGCTAAAGAGGATGTCTGGAAGATATTAGTACATAGACAATAAAATATTAGGGGGGAAAAATAAAAAAACACTCCCAACAGCATGTAGGCACAGCCTTTAGGGTGTTTGGAAAGCAGCAGCTGTCGGGTATTGGATGACAGGATGTAGGGGTTGAATTCTAAGAAATCCCTCTGGTTATTCCAGGGGGTTCATAAAAATCCCAATAATCTAGAACCCCAAGGGCGTAGTAAATAGAAATAGTCAATCATATTAGTAAGAGAAAGTTTTTCAGGGATAAGCATACAGAAATGGAAAATAACCAGCACAGAGCAGCCCCAATCCTCTTCCTTTTGGGTCCCCCACTGGTGGTCCTGGCTCCTCCCACCTGCTGAGTGCCCCAATAGCAAGCCTCTTGCTATGGGAGCATTCGAGCAGGCAAGCTCCCGTGCAGCATGTGTGTCCATTCACACATGAGCGCGGCTCGGCCCCGCCCTCTTTTCATTGGCCATGATTGACAGCAGCAGGAGCCAATGAGGGGAGAGAGACCTAGAAGAGCCACTGCTCTCATGCACATTGCTGAATCAAGATGGGGCCCAAGTAAGTATAAAAGGGGGAGGGGGCGGGCTGGGGTGGAAGCTGCACCCAGAAGGTTTTTTACTTTAATGCATAGAATGTATTTAGTTTTTGTTTTGTTTTTTATTTATATTTGGCTATATACCTTTTTTATATATTTTTTTTTAAATTAACATTATCAAAGTACATGATATGGCCAATTTGGCTCATAAGTCCTTCCACTTTTTTTATTGGTCAATTTTGTAAGAAATGCATAATAGGAAGCTAAATTTACTTCTATGGCATCTTTCACACATGGCATTTTACTGCAAAATACATGGCAGAGCCAGATTTACCTGTACTGGGAAGCTACCCCAATGCGAGCAGTCAGCCTTATTAATATGTCTATTGGGATGCAGCAGCTACACAAGAAGTAGCTGCTTCCAATTTTACATTCATGTGGGTGCAGGGCCCCAAATTTGCACAATGCTTTTGGATCTGTATGCCCACACCACAAATGTCAGTGCAGCAGCTGCGTCTGAGGATGCTACATACCAACAGATATCCATGGAAGTAACAGCATGAAAGGGGATGCACGGAAAAATTCACTCACGGGTAGGTAAACATGGCCCCTACCCTGGGGTAAGTATTGATATGCCACGTGTAATAGATGTACATGCAAAAAAAAAAAAAAATGATATGCTACATGAATTATCTCTTCTCAATTTCTACAGGACATGTTCAACTCAGGAAATCTGATTATTTAGAAATGTTATTGTGACGAAAAAAACCCTCAGCTCTACATTTAAGTGGTATGTTTGCAAGACCATTGTACTACATTGTATAATGCATTTTATATTCATTCATTTTATATTCATTGACATCAGATTGTATCAGATTATTTAGTAACTAATAGCCTTTACAAAGATCATAAATGGTGTTACATGAATCGTTTGGGCTGATTAGTCTATGGAACTAATTAAATTTTTTTTTAAATATATCTTACCAAGCAGCCAGCCTCAACTAAAAGCCCTTTCACACTACCAGTGCCCGGGTGTTGGCGGTAAAGCACCGCTACCTTTAGCTGCGCTTTTAACCCCCGCTAGCGGCCGAATAAAGGGTTAAAAGCGCTCGCAAGGCAGCGCTGCCCATTGATTTCAATGGGCAGGGGCGCTTTAGAAGCGGTGTATTCACTGCTGCAAAGTAGCTGCTTGCAGGACTTTTTTTGATGTCCTGCCAGCGCAGCGCCCCAGTGTGAAAGCACTCGGGCTTTCACACTGGGATTGCAGATGAGGCTTTTTTTCAGGCACTTTACAGGTGCCATTTTTAGCGCTAAAGCGCCTGAAAAACGCCTCCAGTGTGAAAGGGGTCTTAGTGTTCCATTTTCAGTCTTCATGTAGCTGAGATTGCCTCAAAATGTGAGTGTCATGTAAACAGCCTGAGAATTCTAGTGACAACATTGTGAATAAGCATCTGTGCGTCACAGACATCTTGAATATTGCGGGAAAGATAGGCTTTATGGTTTCTGTAAACGTGCGCCTTTTCAAGTGGTGCAATCAATCCCATTACAATAGGCATACCTGGCATAGAATTACTTGATTCCATAACTTGCCTGGTTGATGGGAAACATATGTACTTCGGGGCAATTCTCTTAAAGCCAGATAGAACCTCATGCTGGAAAACAAGGCCTGGGAAATCCCCACTACCTAACCAGCAACCATTTGATAGGATGGCTTGGAGAAAAAAAAAAAAAGTAAAACTGCCAATAGCTTTGTTATGGTATAGCTCTACTATATTGTGTGATGGAGTCAAGGTTAACACATGGTTCAATGTAGAGTAACATTATTAGCTGCTTCTTCAACCTGAACTTTTTCACAGTGACTACCTCAAAAAAAGTAATCTAGGAATGTGTTAACAATGAAAGGAGTATTTACATATTACCACTGCTCTTCCTCTTTTTCAGATTCTCTGCCTTATTGTGGTTTAAATTCTAGCAGGGTATTCTCAAAAAGCTACATTCTTTTGACCTGAAATGAACACTCCGGCCACCTGACAGAAAAGAACACCAGCTATAGCCATGTGCCAATTAGCGCACTTTTGTTTTCATGAATTGAGGTTTACTGTGCATCACATCATTGCATGCTGTATTTACTGTTTTCAAGGTATCTACCATGTTGCAAGACAAAGAACTGAATCTTAATATATTGCATGCGATTTTTGGAAAGAGGTGGCCGCCGTTTACCATACAAAAGATGATTTTTCAACTAAGCTTATATTGGATTGTCAAATATAACTATTGTTGGTATTGCTATTACAATGCTGATGCTGTAAACAAAAAAAAAGTGTATGTTGTGACTACAGACCTTCTTTAAGACAGTTCACCACTCATCAAAGTGCAGCCAAAATCACAAATAGCAAAATCAGCACAAAGTACGTAAAACTTAATACTCAGTAGGATGTGTCCCTTGTGCCGATCTCGCCACTGTTAGTGAAAATCCTCCTCCATCCAACCCCACACCCTGCTGTAATTTTCAGGTGTGGGGAATATTAAAAAGTGGTTTTAAAGTCAAACCATTTTCTACCTTAAAGTGGTTGTAAACCCACAAAAAACAAAAAAAACAAAAAACCTCTTGCAAGACAAAAAAGGCATAATGAGCTTGTATGCATTATGAAATACCTTAGTTAGATCTAAGCCCCCGCAGCAGTCCCGTCCCACTGCTCTGCCCGGCGACATGTCTCCTGGAGTTCTTTACGGGTATCGCGAGCTTCGGCGCTGTAATTGGCCGGAGCCGCAATGACGTCACTCCCGCGTATGCGCGTGGGAGCCGCCGGTAACAGCACATCAGCTGAAGCAATGGCCATGAACAAGCCGTTGCTTCAGTGCGCGTGTGCTGATGACGTCGGCACATGCTGATACAGGGGATTCCCCTAAACTGTGCAGGTTTAGGAGATATTCACGGAAGCTACAGGAAAGCGTTATTATAGGCTTACTTGTAGTGTAAAGTGGTTGTAAAGGGTTTACAACCACTTTAATGCATTCTAAGTATTAATGTAAAAAACACCTGTTACAAAATAACCTGTTCCATCCCTAAACATTCACCTGGCTCTTCCATCTGCTCCAGTGCTGTACGGGCTGCAGCACCGCTCCTCTCACTTCCTAATCTCACAGGACACACACAGAGCAGAAGGAGCCTATGGCTTCTGCTGCTGTGAAACTCCTGTGGGGAGGGTGCGGAGGGGTTGTTTATCGACACTGTATGTGTCCATGGATGCACACAGCCTGGCTCGGGAGTACACGTGCATAGGTGCCCCCCTAGTTCCCAGCTTACTGTGGAGGCAGCTGGAGGAAGGAGGAGCAGACAGTACTGGCGGAGGAGGTAAGGGACTGCTCTGTGCAATATCATTGCACAGAACAGCAAGTGAAACATCCTTTTTATTTTAATGCAAAAACAAGCATCCTTTAAACACAAACGTGCGGTCACAGGCTCTCATCAAGAAAGACCAGCTATGACTGCCCTTTCTTCCCACCTGCTCCATTTAAAGAGGCCCTTCTAAAGCTTCTATGAATAACTCCACCCCTCCATTCAGAGATCCTGTATCATTCACAGAAGCTGTAGTTCGGCTTCTATGAATGTAGCAGCCAGAAGTAAAAGGTGGACACTACCAACAGGGTTTGTGAATTTGACTGCACTTAGGCTTTAAAATGACTATACCATTACTGGGACAAATTAAAACCCTCTCTTACACACAAGCACACAATACATTTTCTATGAACAGCCTCCGTTTTATTTAACTGACCCATTTTCTTACTAGAAACATGAAACTGAAATGCTGGAAAATAATTATTTTGTAGCAGTCTTTTTGTGTTCTGTAATAGCACAGATATCCTCTGCTAGCAATGGAAAGCTTTGTTCAGAGAGCATAAAAGTGAAAATAGCACCAAAACGTCAATAATTCATTTTTGTTTCTCTTTAACAAAAAGGTACAACAAACACTGGGAATGTAGGATTGTGGCAAAGTTACAGCAAAACAGCAGCCATGTTAGTTTTGGCTTTAATTAGCAGCTTGGTTTTACATTGTAACTGTGCCATCATAATGAAACAAGCCCCGTTGTGCTTACAACACACGAAATAGAAAACACCACATGTTTAGTTCAAGTTTGCACAGGAACTGGGGCAATCACGGTTACATTAGTACTAGACAGAAGTCAGGGTAAAGGAGTGTTTGGGCTTGGAGCAGGAATCAGGTCATTCTATTCATCCTGTTTCCGTTTTGGCTTCTTTGGATTCCGAGAACGGCTTTTTGCTTTACACAGTGGGCAGATTGGTGCATTGCGGTGTATCTGCTGGTGGCAGGATAAGCAGGCCTGGAAAAGAAAATATAAATAGTAAGTACAGTTTTAAAAGAAGGAAAGTCACATCAATAAGAAAAGAGAAAAAACAGAAGGACCAAAACAGTAGTTTAAGAAATTCACCCACTGCAATGAAACTATAGACATTCAAATGTAAATTGCTCCTTGCCGTGCAAACGTAAATGAACCTAGCAGTAGAGAACCAAGAATGTTTACCTGTGTGTATTCCTAGTTCTCAGACTCACTGTTCAACAGAAAAAATACTATTACTATCATCAAGTTAAAGTGGTTGTAAACCTCAGACATGAAATATGAACAAAGCATACCCTTCTATAGTGTGTACTTGTATCAATTAAGAGCACTAAGTGTAATTTCCGTCTGTTGCTACATTACTCTACTATCAGCATGAATTCCTTCTGACAACTCCCTTGACACCAAAAGAAAAAAAGGTGACGGGGAGGGAGCTCCAGCTGATTGACACTCTTAGCTCTGTTCCTGTGTGCTGTGTGAAGGGGGTGCGTTCCCTCCCTCCGAACAGCTCTCAGAACTCTCCTCACTGAGCTCCACCTCTTTTGTGACAGCTCAAACTTTATAAATTAAGGACCTTGAACAGCTGTAGAGGAGAGAAGACTGCAGATAAAAAGGTACAAAATTATGTAGGAGGATTTGTCTCATCTCTGTATCACCTGAGGCCAGTCACTTCTGTGGGTATATGTAAGAGTTTACAACCACTTTAAAGCGATACTAAAAAGTCTTGTTTTTTTTGTTTAAAAAAAAAAAAAGAACATGTTATACTTACCTGCTCTGTGCAATGGTTTTGCACAGAGCAGCCTGGATCCTCCTCTTCTCGGGCCCCTCCCCGATGCTCTTGGCCCCTGCCAAGCTGAACCGCTGCTCTGTGTGTCCCTTTCTCTCCTCATTGGCTTACTGACTGATTGACAGCAGCAGGAGCCAATGGCTCCTGTGTGTCTCAGCTAATCAGAAGAGAGAGTCTCGGACAGCCTGGTTGTGCTGGATCGAGATGGAGCTCAGGTAAGTATTAGGGGGGCCGCTACACACAGAAGGTTTTTTTATCTTAATGAAAAGAATGCATTAAACCACTTGCCGCCCGCCATATAGCAGAATGACGGCGGCATAGTGGTTTCAATAATCCTGACTGGGCGTCATATGACGTTCGCAGGATATTGAGCCGCTGCGCGCCCCCGGGGGCGCGCATCGCGGCGATCGTTGTTGCGGAGACTCTGACGGAGACTCTTTACCACGTGATCAGCCGTGTCCAATCACGGCTGATCACGATGTAAATAGGAAGAGCTGGTGATCGGCTTTTCCTCACTCGCGTCTGACAGACGCAAGTAGAGAAGAGCCGATCGGCTGCTCTCCTGACGGGGGGGGGGTCTGTGCTGATTGATTATTAGCACAGCCCCCCCCCTCGGATCCCGCCCAGGACCACCAAGGAAGCCGCCCAGGACCACCAGGGAAGCCGCCCAGGACCACCAGGGAAGCCATCCACACTGGACCACCAGGTATGCCCCCTAGACCCCCAGGGAAATACCAATCTGTGCCCAGGCAGCTGCCAATCAATGCCCAGGCAGCTGCCAATCAGTGCCCACTCACAATGCCTACCACTGCCAGTGCCACCAGGGATGCCTATCAGTGCCGTGTATCAGTGCCCAGCAGTGCCACGTATCAGTGCCGCCTATCAGTGCCACCCATAAGAACCCATCTTTGCAGCCTTTCAGTGCCCATCAGTGTCCACCAGTGCCACCCATGAGTGACCATCAGTGCCGCCTATCAATGCTCATCAGTGCTGCATATCAGTATCACCCATCAGTGCCGCCTACCAGTGCCCAGTGACGGCTATCAATGCCCATCAGTGCTGCATATCAGTATCACCCATCAGTGCCGCCTACCAGTGCCCATCAGTGCCCGCTCATTGGTGCCACCTCATTGGTGCCGCCTTATCAGTGCCCATCAGTGAAAGATAAAACTTACTTATTTACAAAATTTTTTAACAGAAACAAAAGCAAAACTTATTTTTTTCAAAATTTTCGGTCTTTTTTTATTTGTTTAGCAAAATATAAAAACGGCAGAGGTGATCAAATACCACCAAAAGAAAGCTCTATTTGTGGGAACAAAAATGATAAAAATTTAGTTTGGGTACAGTGATGGATGACCGCGCAATTGTCATTCAAACTGCGACAGTGCAGAAAGCTGAAAATTGGTCTGGGCAGGAAGGTGTATAAGTGCCCTGTATTGAAGTGGTTAAAGATATAAAACCTTCTGCCTTTAGAGCCACTTTAAGTGACAGACACTAATGCTTGATCTAAGCGTTTTAAGCTTGATCTAATGATCTAAGCTTAAAAGAAAGAAAAAACAAAAAAGGGCCAGGAAAGTGTTAAAGAACAAGACTTACAGTAGTGAAAAGGAATAAAGAAAGCCAATTTAAAGCCTAAATACATACAGTATGATACAGTGCTGACAGTAGCTGCATCTCTTACTAAAGGTAATAATTTATTTGGGCCAGCTTAGCCCAAAGTCACAAGAAACCTTGAGTTAGGCTTAAATATACAGAATATTTGTTAGATCCCCTTGTAGAGGTCATCTGACCATCACTTCACTGTTTATTACTGTCAGAGGAATAAATTCCATACACAGCTTTCTGCAACATTCCTAAAGCCAAATTTTGGGCTATATATTTTTTTTTAAATTAAAAGTCCCTCTAGCAGTAGAAACAAATACCCTCTAATTGAGCACTGTTCACAACAACACTTCATTATCACCAAAGATGTCCTCAGTCTTCTAGCAGTTTATTGAATTCCAATTTCATTCAACCCGGAAAACTGAGGACATACTATGAGTGTATGACGTCATTAACCTTCTCCCTGAAGAATGGCCACCAGGGTACCATGAAATCACAATGTAATGATACAAACGGAAGCACTGACATCTTATTAGAACCACCCTCTGCAAAAGTATCTGAAAAAAAACCCCACCTGACATTACCTGTCTGAAAACAATGATAGACTTAAGAAAAGGGGGAAAAAAACCAGGATACCTTCATGGGAGGTGGTTGTTGCCGAAAGGTGGCTGTCTGTCGGGTGTCCTGCTTTCTAGCTACTTGTAGCTGTTGCGCTGCTGCAGCTGCTGCTGCAAGGGACTCTGGTATAGGTGGTTCCTGGGGCTCTGTTTGCCATTCAGCTTTCTGTTTTTCAAAGTAGCTGCAACAAGACATAAGAGCAGAAGCATTTAACAATGTACTGAAGAAAAAAAATAATAGGAAAACAGGAATTTAAAAAGGCTTTGCCAGTGCCTGAGATTTTATTATGGGTAAGCAATATTACTGATATGTTGTGGTGGGGTTTTGTAATAAATGGAACGTTTAAATAGTTTGTAGACTGTGCATTAGGTATATCATTTTTCATAATTTGAAAAAAAAAAAAAATAGTGGTGTACAATAATTACAGCAATTAACCAGACATTAGATTTCATATACTTAACTAGTCTAGGCTGCTGAAGACTAAATTCTGTTTGACTGCCACAGGTTACTGCACACCACGATATTTAATTTCCCTAGTAGTTTAGAATTTTCATATGGTTTGAATTACACATAAGAAAAGAAAAAAAAGTCAGTAAATTCACTCTCTGTAAGTGTTGCTCTTTTTGGCCAGCTTAAAGTATAGTGTTTATAGTAAGAAGTCATATATTTAAAAAAAAAAAACCTCTGTTAGTTTAACTAGCATTTGACCAAATTGCCTCTACAGTTTGTTGATGGTATGGATTGTTAGAGTGTAAATTTCTTTAGCGGTTGGGACAAAATTTTGTGTACAGTTCTATATACAGGCGGTCCTCTAGTTACAAACAACTCCTACTTACAAACAGAGGGAGACAACAGGAAGTGAGAGGAAATCTACCCCTAAGAAGGGAAATTCTCTCCTGTAACTTATTATTGGGAAAATGTACCTCCACTGAAGCTTTATCACCAAGCCTTGTTTCCACAACAACCCAAAATTTTCAAAATCCAATTGTCATTGGGACAGAAAGTGAGGTGAAATCTTCTGACCAGGGACACATACAGCAAAACAAAATGTTGCAGGGGTGATAACCCTTCCCTATGCTATCCAAAAAGCTTCTCTCACTCTAGGTTTTGTAGAGCAGTCGAAGCAGAATGTAATTTTTTTGCTTAAGACTAAAGAAATAAAAATGCTTCTTTAAAGCGTTATTAAACCCAGAAGCAAACATGGATATTGCA
The DNA here is from genome assembly GCF_042186555.1 of Aquarana catesbeiana. Lineage (NCBI taxonomy): Eukaryota > Metazoa > Chordata > Amphibia > Anura > Ranidae > Aquarana > Aquarana catesbeiana. The sequence continues at coordinate 191,515,895 of NC_133332.1, read as the reverse complement.
GGTAAGCAATTCTTAGATGTGAGGGCTGCATTTGTTTTCTTTTTTAGGCTTTCTTTCCTTTATTTTCACCTGGTGATCCTGCCAGTAAGTCTGTGATTTTTCAACAGAACAAGCTTTCCTGCAGATGTAGCAGTTAGAGGGTTGAGACAAACCATCTACCACTGACAGGGTGCTTCCAATGATCAGCTTTTATTTATGTAAAACCTTTATCCCAGACAGAAAAAAAGAAAGTTTGCTGTAACTGCTTATAAAAGTGTTATCCGGAGTTTGGCTTTAATGTGTTAGAGCAGTGGTCATCAACCCTGTCCTCAGGACCCACTAACAGGCCAGGTTTTATGTATTACCTTGGGGAGATGCAGACTAGAATACTGCAATCACTGAGCAGAAAATATCACCTGTGATGTATTTCAGTTATCTTGCAAACCTGGCCTGTTAGTGGGCCCTAAGGACAGGGTTGATGACCACTGTGTTAGAGTATCTAAATCTGCTAGTCCATCTAACAGTCCCCTCTCCCAGACTGACAATGCTGCGGTCCAAAGGTGCCCCCTGTGCTCCTTCATCCAGTATGGGGGTAATCTAATACAGGAGGTGCATTACTGGCCAGATCATTAGGTGAAAACAGAGGAGGAAAAAGCTTATAAGAAAACTAATGCAGCCACTACATGTAATGAGTGATAAGCTGCAATATATTACATTTTTGTTTTAGAGTTTAATACCAATTTAAATATTTTAAAATTACAGGGTAGGTGTTTGTTATTTTTCTCAATATAATATGTAATAATGTAAATGGTGCGATATACTGTATGTGAAAAGAGGAATTAGAAATCATAAGCAAGTATAAATGCCAAAGGATATACGGCCATACTCTGACTAACTTACTCCAAAGACAGCTTTTCCTCCTCCTCACACAGGTCTGGTAGTCTCTGTAGTCCTAGAGTCATTCTTAGTGCATCCACGTGTTCCTTCAGTGGCTTGTACTCTTCATGTAGGCGACGTGTAGACTCCAAAAGTTTGTTCAGGTCATTTTCTGACTGTTTAATTGTGTTTTCCATCTACAGAACACATAACACAAATCAATAACAATTCAAGTTTCAGTTCAAAATACCAATAACCAATTGCACAGTATCCTGATAAAAACAAAAACAACAAAAAAAAAAACATTTTTATTATTATTTAGTAAAAATACATACAAGGCTTCTTCTCATTGGCTGGGTTGTAGAGACAGGCAGATGCCATCACGATCTCCACCTCAGCCAATCAGAGGAAACCTTGTATTCATTGAGGGCCAGTTCACACCACATGCAGTCCAGTGCATTTTATTTCTGCATCAAAAAAGCATGGAAAGTTAGTTATATGGTTTTCAATGGCATAGTTAACATCAGTGCTTGCAGTTCCAGTGCGTTCCAGTTCCAGAAAAAAAAAGTAGAACATGCTGCATTTTTCCTGCACTGGACTGTACTGGAACGCTGTAAAACACATCAAAAATGCACCAGAACGCACCTAAATGCACTACAACACACTTGTCCTTATTTAAGGTTAGGAAAAAAAAAAAAGAGGGAAAAAAAAAAAAAAAGCACTGGACTACATCAAAAACACGCATGCAGAAAAGCATCTGGAACGCATCCGGACTGCGCTTCTATGGTGTGAACTGGCCCCGATAAAAATTCAAGGCTTAATGTTTCGCCCCACCCACAGGGCTTAGTCATGGAGGTAAGGATATCCCTGTGGTAGGAAGGATATACAGTATATTGCATCTTGGGACACTGTGGTGATTTATTATCAAGCAAACGTGTGAAGACTGAAGAGAGGAAAGGAGGAAGAACTGGGGTGCCTGAAGACTGAAAAAAATGGATTTGTATAGCTAGCAGCCACTTCTGGTCTTCTTCATGTGTGGCAAATAATATATCATGTGTCGGCATGCATTTTACTCCCAATTAACCACTTCAATACAGGACACTTATACACCTTTCCTGCCCAGACGAATTTTCAGCTTTCAGCGCTCTCGCACTTTCAATGGCAATTACTCAGTCATTCAATACTGTACCTAAACCAAATTTTCATCGTTTTTTTTTTTTTTCACACAAATAGAACTTTTTTTTTTTGGTGGTATTTAACCACTTCAATACAGGGCACTTAGACACCTTCCTGCCCAGACCAATTTTCAGCTTTCAGTGCTGTCGCAGTTTGAATGACAATTGCGCGGTCATACAACACTGTACCCAAACTAAATTTTTATCATTTTGTTCCCACAAATAGAGCTTTCTTTTGGTGGTATTTGATCACCTCTGCGGTTTTTATTTTTTGCGAAACAGATAAAAAAAAGACCGAAAATTCAGAAAAAAAATAAAAGTTTTGCTTTTGTTTTTGTTTAAAAATTTTGTAAATAAGTAAGTTTTCTCCTTCACTGATGGGCACTGATAAGGCGGCACTGATGGGCACTGATAAGGCGGCAGCGATGAGGTGGCACCAATGAGCGGGCACTGACGATGGGCACTGATATGCGGCACTGATGGGCACTGGTAGGCGGCACTGATGGGTGGCACTGATATGCAGCACCTATGGGTACTGAAAGGCTGCACAGATGGGTTCTTATGGGTGGCACTGATGGGCAATGATAGGCAGCACTGCTGGGCACTGATAGGCGGCACTGATACGTGGCACTGATGGGCACTGATACACGGCACTGATGGGCATCCCTGGTGGCACTGGCAGTGGTAGGCATGGGAGTGGGCACTGATTGGCAGCTGCCTTTGCACAGATCAGTATTTCCCTGGGGGTCTAGGGGGCATACCTGGTGGTCCAGTGTGGCTGGTTTCCCTGGTGGTCCTGGGCGGCTTCCCTGGTGGTCCTGGGTAGGATCCGAGGGGGGGCTGTGCTGATAAACAATCAGCACAGACCCCCCCGTCAGGAGAGCAGCTGATCGGCTCTCCTCTACTCACGCCTGTCAGACGCGAGTGAGGAAAAGCCGATCACCGGCTCTTCCTATTTACATCGTGATCAGCCGTGATTGGACACGGCTGATCACGTGGTAAAGAGTCTCCGTCAGAGACTCTTTACCTAGATCGGTGTTGCGGGGTGTCAGACTGACACCCCGCAACAACGATCGCTGCGATGCGCGCCACCGGGGGCGCGCAGTGGCTCAATATCCTGAGGACGTCATATGACGTCCAGTCAGGATATTGAAACCACTTTGCCGACGTCATTCTGCTATATGGCGGGCGGCAAGTGGTTAATCACCACGGGGTTTTTTATTTTTTGCGACATGAGAGAAAAAAAGAGCAAAAATTTAGAAAAAAACAAACAAAAAAAAAAAAAAAAAACACTTTTAGTTTCTATGATCAAATTTTGCAAATAAGTAATTTTTGTTCATAAATTTTGGCCAAAATTTATACTGCTACATATCTTTGGTAAAAATAACCCAAAATAAGTGTATTTATTAGGTCTGTGTGAAAGTTAGAGTCTACAAGCTATGGTGCAAATCATTGAAAATTGAATACACCTGATGCACTGACTTGAGGCCCTGAAATGTCAGGAAAGTACAAATACCCCCCCAAATGACCCTTTTTTGGAAAGTAGACAGTCCACGGTATTTAGTAAGAGGCATAGCGAGTTTTTTGAATTTGTACTTTTTTCCCACAATTCTTGGGAAAAATAAAGAATTTTTTTTTTTTTTTTTTTTTTACACGAAAAATTGTCATAACAAGTTATTTCTCACACACAGCATGTGTATACTTCAAATTACACCCCAAAATACATTCTGCTACTCCTCCTCCTGAGTATGGCGATACCACATGTGTGAGACTTTTTCACAACCTGGCCACATAGAGAGGCCAAACATGCAGGGAGCACGGTCAGGTGTTCTTGGAACATAACATTTCCTAACAACCTATTACACTTTTGAAGGCCCTGGAGCACCAGGACAGGAATTACCCACAAAATGACCCCATTTTAGAAAGCAAACACCCCAACGTATATTCTATGAGGCATAATGAGTCTTTTGAACGGTTCATTTCTTTCCACAAGTCTTCGAAAATCGTGGAAAGAGAATTAAAACTTAATTTTTTTTTTTACAGAAAGTTGTCAATTTATATTATATTTCTAACACACAGCATGTACATAGCAAAAATCACACCCCAAAATACATTCTGCTACTCAACCTGAGTATGGCGATACTCCATGTGTGAGACTTTTACACAGCCTGGCCACATACAGAGTTCCAACATTGAAGTAGTACCTTCAGGCATTCTAGGAGCATAAATTACACATATCATTTCATTCCTTCCTATCACACCTTTGAAGGTCCTGGAGCACCAGGACAGTGTAATTACCCACAAAATGACTCCATTTTGGAAAGCAAACACCCCAAGGTATATTCTATGAGGCATGGGCTGCAGGTAGGTACTCGGGTAATCTGATGGGCTGGAGACAGGTACTCGATTACTCAGATAGGCTGGCGACAGGTCCTCTTTATTAGGGAGAGGGCAGGTGACAGGTACTCGGGTGGGCCGGTGACAGGGACTCAGATGGGCTGGCAACAGGTACTCGGATACTCAGATGGGCTGGCGACAGGTACTCGGGTACTCAGATGGGCTGGCGACAGGTACTCGGGTACTCAGATGGGCTGGCGACAGGTACTCGGGTACTCAGATGGGCTGGCGACAGGTCCTCTTTATTAGGGAGGGGGCAATCAGTGTTATTGGGTGTACATTGTAAGCGGTAACGAGATGTTACCAGAATCTTCTCCTCACACGCGATCGGTGTGTGAGGGGGAGAACCCGGTAACAGCTCGTTACCGCGGTTGGCTGACAATCTGTGACCGGCTATGATTGGACACAATTTTATTGGCTCTTTACCGCGATCGGGGATGGGCTGTGTCAGGGTGACAAGCCTTGTCCCCGATCGCCGATCTGCACGCCGTGCACAAGGACAGTGCATGTGACCGGCTGTGATTGGACACAGCTGGTCACGTGGTGAAAAGCCGATTTCTATTGGTTCTTTACACAAATCTGGGATGGGCTGTGTCCGAGGGACATGCCTCATCCCTTATCTCCGTGATGCGGGCCCCCAGGGGCCCGCAGGAGCAGCATATAGCAGAGGACCTCATTTGAGGCCTGCCCAGGATGGCAGCATGCTCCTGCGGACGTCATATGACTATAGGCAGGTAGGGAAGTGGTTAAAGAGGAAACTGGAAAATGTAAAAAGTACCCCTCTCAAAAACGAAAACAAAAAGTAAAAATAAGAATAAAAATTAAAGCATGACCAAAACTAAAAAGGAAAAATCAAAAAAGGTTAGCAACTATAACGGAATGTCCCACACTCCGCTTGAGTGCTTCTGTCATATACCGGCTTCCTGCAGTCTGAATATAGATATTAGATATTAGATATTACAGCCGCTTGCAACCATAAACTAGGCAGTACTCGTTTTGGCTGCTGAAATGGAACATGAACTGTTTATCTGAACAGAGACACACAAAGATATACACTCAGAGGACAATCCCCGCTCCTTTGCATAATGACACAGGGCGGGGTAGACTACATTCAGTAACAGACACACAGGTGTATTTAAACTTCTCATCAGTAGACTGTCCTATCAGCAGGGAGAGCTGTTGGCGGAATTCCCCCCTCCCTCCTCACAGCTAATCCACATACACATACACATTCCATAATACTTTTCTTCTAAGGCAGACAGGCACAATAGACAATGGAATACAGGCACCTAACAAACACATAGCAACCCCCACCCCACCCCAAAACCATCTAGCAATGGTCTCCTCTCCCACCCAGTTTTAAAAAAAGCTATGTATAAAATGGCATTGCTTATTAAAAACTCATAAGGAAAAACTTGAAAGTAAGTAAGTCGTATGATCAGTCAGGAATGTACTAGAGAAATAAAAAGACTAAAATGTTTAGGTATTACAAGAAAAGGGGAGGGGGGGGCGGGGCAAAAAGGAAGGAAAGAGGACAAAAAGAGGGGTTCAGAGATTATTCATAATAGTGGGTGAGACCCCTAGGAATGTGGGAGTCAAGTTTGAATACCCAGTATGCCTAACTTTTAGGCCCCTTTCACACTGGGGCAGTGGGTGTGTCGGCGCTAAAGCGCCGCTATTTGTAGCGGCGCTTTACCGTGAATTTCACGGCGCTATTCGGCTGATAGCGGGGCGCCTTTACCCTCCCCCGTTAGCAGGCGAGAAAGGGTTAAAACCACCGCAAAGCGCTGCTACGGCAGCGCTATGCCGGCGGTATAGCCGCGCTGCCCCATTCATTTCAATGGGCATGAGCGGTGTATACACCACTCCCACTTTTTTTAGCGTCCTGCCAGCGCACAAGCCCTCGGGGCTTTCACATTGAAGAGACAGCAGTGGCTCTTTCAGGGCGCTTTGCAGGTGCTATTTTTAGCGCTGTAACGCCTGCAAAGCGCCCCAGTGTGAAAGGGGTCTTACATAGAAGGGAAAATCTATCTCCGCCTCTAGGAGGGTAATTGATTCTTTCAATGATTTGTGGGAATTTCTGAAGTGTCTTGCTAAGTTAGTGTCCTTGGTCGAATTGATATTGGAAATGTGATCCCACATTCTATCATGGTATTCTTGTGGTCCTACCCACATATATGGTACATGTTACAAGGTAGACCCCAAACTTTGTTTGACAATTAACCAACTGTTTAAGGTTGGTAGAATATCCATTTGAGCATGAGGTGATAATGTGTGGATCACCCAGATATCTACAGTTGACACACTGTTGCTCTGCATCTAAACATGCCCATTGTATGTAACCATGTATAGATAGACTTTTTAGAGGTAAACAGACTAAGAGACACCTAGCTCTGATGTGGTGGGAAAAAAAGGACAGTCCTGTATGCTGATGATGCATTACTGTTCCTAGGTAACAAATCCTGTTCCTTGATCTCCTTGAACCTGATTTCAGAGTTTTGCTCCCAGTCGGGTTTGGTTATTAATTGGGACTAATCTACCCTCCTTCCCTTGGATACCATGACATGGGGAGCTGTCAGACTGCATCAAGAGGATTAAAATAGTGAACACCTTTACCTACCTAGGCGGTAAAGTCACCAAAGAAGTTTCATTACCTTACACTTAATTTATACCCACTACTGACCAAATTCAAGCTCAAGTCCAACAGCTAGTGAACAGTGGGCATAGAAAAGAATCACCCCCCCCCCCTTAAAATAATCACACTTTGTTGCTTTGCAGCCTGAAGTGAAAACAGACACAGTATTTGTTTTATCCAGCTGTATTTACTTAGTGTAACCACCTTTTGCTTTAGTTACAGCCTTTAGTCTGCTGGGATAGGTCTCTACTAACTTTGCACATCCAGACTTTGCAATATTTGCCCACGCTTCTTTGCAGAACTGCTCAAGTTCAGTTAAATTTGATGGTGACCGTTTGAGGCCTGCAGTCTTCAAGTCATTCCATAGATTTTCAACGGGGTTTAAGTCTTCTCATTCAACCACTATGTGGTTATTTGTACTTTGGGTCATTGTCATATCGGAGCTTGGAGGGTAAACCTTCTTCCCACTGGCAACTTTCTGGCAGAGGGCAGCAGATGTCCCTCAAGAATTTGATGGTATTTTGCCCCATCCATTTTTCCTTCTATGCTGACAAGTGCTCCAGTCCCCGCTGCAGAGAAACACTCCCATAACAAGATATTACCACCTCTATGCTTTACTGTAGGAATGGTGTTATTTTGATGGATTTTCACCAGACATATCGTTTGGTGTTGAAATCAAATAATTCAATTTTAATTTAATCCCATCTGACCAGAACACCTTTTTCTATGTGGCCTCAGGATCTTCAAGGTGCGTTTTGGCAAAGCTCATTCATGATTGCAAATGGCCCTTCTTACAACCCTCCCATACAAACCTCAATTTTATATTGTTGTCACATGTCACTCTTTGTCATAAATTCCTGCAACTGCTTCAGAGTTGCTGTAAGCCTCTTGGTAGCCTCTATGACCAGTTTCCTCCTGGCTCTTTCATCCAGTCTGGAGCAAGGTCTTGATCCAGGGTGGGTCTGTGTTGTACCAAATACCGTCCACTTCTTAATAATAGACCATGCTTCCAGGCATTAAGAAAGCCTTTGAAATTTTGTATCCATCTCCTGACTTGTGCCCGTCCACAATCTAATCCCAGAGATCTTTTGACAGTGCCTTGCCACCCATAGTTGATGGTTTGCTTCAGTTGCACTACCAAGAACTGAAATGCTTCAGGAAAGCTCTTTTCATGCTGAGCTAATCAAAACGTACTGAAGAAAAATATCAGAATTGGCCTGGGTGGGAACTGGTTAAATATACTTTAACGGCTCTAATACATACCACATTAATGTCAGCATGAATAAGCCTCAGTTCTTCTACATGAGCCATCTTTTCTTGAAGTAAAAGGTCCATTTCTTGCTTGTACTCTTTTAGATGTCGTTCCTCAGACTCCAAGGACTCAAACTCAGCTTTCAGTCTAGCCTTGATCTTCTCCATCTGAAGAGTCTTGTTCCTGGAAGGAACAACATGATTACATTTATCAGACATCACAAATTTAATCTGTCAGTAAAGATTAATTTAATATTTCACGCATAGAATTACTAATACTGATACTGATATCGCTTCACACAACATTTGACCAGTCCAAGCAGTTTTCTGCCCACTGCTTCTTCTAATTTAATGTTCCTACCACAACTAAATGTTTATTGAAAAAATACTTCTGAAAAGACAACCTTTAAAAATTGCAGTGTCAAGTAGGGAAGAAGGAAGAAGAAAAAAAAAAAAAAGGGAGGAGGAGCACTCTATAGTGTAGAATTTAATTTGATATAGAGATCAGACAAAAAAAAAAAAATTAAAAAAAAAATTATGAATTTTCAATCAAGACTGGTTTGTATTCACACCTGCAGAGTTGACATTTGAAATTGGATTTGTATCTCAGTGCAGACTTCTGGGAAATTCAGTAAGCCAATTACACAAGCAGGGTATTTTATATCTGGGGGGCATTCCGTACACCATCTGTGAACACCTCCAGGTAGCCAGATACTGCATTGCATTTTACAGAAAATGACAGAGCTACAGATTGAAGGGGAAAGGTAATTTTTAATAACATTCAATTACAATATGACTTGTGTCGCAACTGTATAGGCTATATTTTTTTTAATTTTTTGCCAATTTGGGGGTGGCAGTAAAAACACACGGTCACGCGTCCCCCTGAAGACATGCGTTTGCATGAAACGCATTGGGACAAGAGCTACACGCTGACGTCTAGCTGCCACTTCCATGCTTGGAACTGGCGGCTCTCCTTGTTTTACTGGCATTTTGATGAAGCCTTTTACTTTATGTGAAATCTATACTTTTTAATAAAAACATTACACTATATCAGGTGAGGTGAGGGGAGTGCTTTTTTTTACCCAGACAGTATCAAGCAAACCTTCTGACTGTCCCCAGTGGTGAGAAGGGTGTCCCCATTGTGAGAATGGAGCTGGTTGACGTGTAAAAGGATCCTGTTGACACAAACACGCACATTGCTGCTTTCCTCTGGCAGCTTTAATGTTGGTGAGTGTATTTAGTTCTGTTGCATGCATGGTGGAGAGGATTTATATTAGCTGGTGGAAGACACTTTCTTTGCTGTAATATTTATCACATTTTTGCATTGGATTTCATTTACACCAATTACATTTTTTTTCATCATATTTGAATATTGTGGATGCTTTTTCTACATTATGAATACTATGTTGATAGCATATGTACAAACAAATGGCCGCTGCCCCCACCTATAACTGGCCTCTGCAGCAAGGAGCACATGGAAGGTCATTGGAAACAAAATTAAAGAAATTCCCAACTTAACTCGCCAGCCAACCTCGTATTAACCTAACAGTTTGCGTTAAAAACGGGGGTATAGCAAGCACACATTTGCAAATACATGCGTAAGCTGCGGAGGACGCGACAAGGCCCCCCTTTATTATCCCCAGCCCTAACTATACATTTTTGAGAGCCTCCATTGTAGAAGCACATGCATTATAATGGATAGGCAAAGGGCAAGTGAGCAAACCCCTCCTTAAAAGGCACAGGGGTGCACTGGACACCCAGCACATAGCACAAAGGCAGCAAAGGTGTCCAGTGCGTCCCCTCACCAGTATGCCAACAGTAAAAGCAAATGTTCACTGCCCCCACCTATAACTGGCCTTTGCAGCAAGGAGCATATGGAAGGGCAATGAATGTAAAATAAAGCCAGAGAAAATTCCCAGATCAACTGGCCAGCCAACTTGGTACCAACTTGAATTGATAGCACATGCTTTAAGTATGTAATATTGTATATTTGGAGGCGCTGCATTATTTTCTTTGTTGTTTGAGTATTGTATATTTATCTTTTGCAAGTTGCCCATTTCTTTTCTTTAGCGCTGACCCCCTTTATATGTTTACTATAACATAAGTGTTAGAGGCCTATCCTACACATCATCGGATGAGGACCTCAACTTCACCCTACAAGTGAAAAATGTTTGAAAATTGTATGTTTCAAAATTCCGCTGACAACATTAAAAAAACTCCAGTGAGATCTCCTTTGATTCACCTGGGGGGGCTGTAAACGCCACAGAGTGGCATTCCCGGATATCATAAAATACTACTATGTGTCTCATCTCAGATTAGTGCTGTTCTGGTCTGCCTTGTACTCTTATAATTAATGGTCAAAAGACAAACATTTGGGATTGCACTGACACATTGCAACTCCATGATTTGGGGCCCAGTCACTGAGTATAGAGATATCCATCTAATTACCAAATATAAGTTTACTAAAGAGATCCAGAAAACATGTCAGACAAATTCACACCGATTTCAGATGTCTATCCCGTGATGTTATTCCTGTACACACCAGCCATCCTTGATAGCCTCACCTACCATATGGTGATGGAAGATCCGGACGGCTGCACTCCAACAATCCACTTTATTCGGTATAAACATTAAAAACCAAATAATAGAACAAGTACAGTGGGGACAAGCAGGTAGACTCGGTAGAAATGGGTCTATCTGCTCGTCTCCCAATGTACTTTTTCCATCTGTCATTTGGTTTTAGGGCCAGTTCACACCAGATGCAGTTCCGTGTGCTTTTTTTCTGAACTAAAAATGCATGCACAGTGTTTTCCAATGGCACTAGTTCACACCAATGCAGCCAGTTCCAGTCAGTTTCTGCACCGGAAACTGACTGGGACTGACTGTACTGGTGTGAACTAGAGCCATTGGAATACATGGAAAACACTGTGCATGCATTTTTAGGGCCAGTTCACACCATAAAAATGCGCTCCGGATACTTTCCGGATCAGTTTTGCTTACAGTTCACACCACACACAGTTCCAGTGCATTTTTGATACAATTTGCTAGGTTCCAATACAGTTCTGTGCAGAAAAAATGCAGCACGCTCTACTTTTTCTTCTGCACTGGTGTGAACTAGGGCCATTGGAATACATAAAAAACACTGCGTGCATTATTAGTGCAGAAAAAAAGCGCACAGAACTGCATCTGGTGTGAACTAGAACTTAATGTTAATACTGAATAAAGTAGACTGTTGAAGTGCAGCTGTCCGGATCTTCCTTCTCTTCCATTGTGCAGCACACAAGCTGGAACCTGACTTGAGGAGTTGTGAAGGGATTATTAGGCTTGATTCACATCTATGCATGTTGCTTTTGAGAGTTTCTGCAGTGTTTTTTTGCAGTGCTTCCGCGTTTTAGAGCAGTGTTTTTACAGCGTTTCTTTTTTTTTTTTTTTACAGTTTTTTTTTTATACTGAATACAGTGAAAAGAAGAAAAACAAAACGCCAAAAATGCAGTAAAAACACTGTACTTGCGTTTTTGATGCTGGTCCATTGAATTCTATTACATGCAAAACGCTGCATTTTGCATGAAAAAAAGTCCCTGACCCTTTCCAAAAATGCAGAGGTACAAAAATGCATTGATGTGAACATGTTCCATAGGAACCCATGTTAAAAAATTCCCATGCATTTCTGCAAAATGCAAAATACATCAAAAAATGCATTAGTGTGAATGGAGCCTTAGAGGCTACTCACCTGGAGCAGTGATAATGAGTGTTGATGTCAACGTATGTCGATACCATGGAAGCTCAAGTTCCTCTTCCACATAGGCAATCTCATAGACGCTAAGATAAAATCTTTTCTGCCCTCTACAACCATACAAAAGCAATACAGATTGCCTTTGTGAGCTTTATGCAGTTATATGCAAATTAAACACTTTGCACAATCTCCACCCCTTTTCCACCCCCTACCCCTTTTTTTCAGATATATACCAACTCTTGATGGCTCCACAGTCTGACACACACCTAAAGCATAACTATGAGACAAAATGGAGACAGATATTAAATAAACAATCAGTGGAATGGAGCAGAATTTTGGCATCAATCCACCAAACCTCCACTTGCACTATCTATAAGGAAAACCAATTTGAAATCCTTTTTCAACTGTAACATAACCTGCCTTCCTACATTCAAGAAGTTAAACTCATGGAAACTCTTACAGCAAAAATAAATATTACTCTTGTGACCTTCGAACAGGTGTGGGATCCCTGGGTCCGCCTAGACGCCGGTCATAAATTATATACTGCAACTCGGACTCAAAAGTTGACCCAGGGTCTCACCTACTATTTCGCCACCACCCCACCCCTTCACCCTCTCCCTCTTTACTGTGGAGATAAGATTTCATTTTTCATCTTTTACCAACTTCTACTGACGACATCTATTCCCAAGGCGTGTTGCCAGGAGCATAGCATTTTTAAAAAGTTTTAAGTGCACTATATGTATACTAAGACAATGATTCCTCTGAAGAAAAAAGCTGTGGCCACTGATCCTATACAATATGTATTGGCAATGTGTGTCGCATTTTCGTACACACGACATAAGACCTTGTTAGACTATTGTCGAAATGTTGTGTTCTGTATTTGTATATGAAGCCAAGTCATGTTTTGTTAACTTTTGTATACTTTTTTAAACTTTATAATAAAAATACATTTAAACTAAAAGTTATAGACAAAAGACGGCTGTTGCACGCATGAACAAAAATCTAGTCCTTGAGAAATTTTACTGACTAGCAATAGATGGAACTATTTTTTTTTATTGGATTGTATGAAGACTAGAGGTCGACCGATATTTGGAATTTTTTAATTAATCGGCATCGGCCGATTGAAAACTTCTGCGCGACTTGCAAATGACTTCTGTAATAGAAGTCAATGCAAGTTGCCTGAAGTCTTCCTGTGGAGCACTTGTCTCTCCTATCTGGGCAGCCTGCCAAGTCTGAGAAAAGAAGCAAAGAGATGCAATGTTTATACTCATCAATGGACTGAACTCTAAATCTTTTCTGACACTTATTGCTTACAAAGTAAAAATCCTGCATTTTCTGCTAGAAAATCACTTAGAACCCCCAAACATTATAATATATATATTATATATTTAGCAGACCCTAGGGAATAAAATAGCGGTTGTTGCAATATTTTATGTCACACGGCATTTGCGCAGCAGTCTTTCAAACACATTTTTTTTTTAAAAATACACTAATGAATTAAAAAAAAAAACAAAACAAAAAAAAAAAACAGTAAAGTTAGCCCATTTTTTTTCATCCAAAACTTTGGATTACCTGTTTTTGTGTATTTATTATTTAAGATATAGTTTTTTTTTTCATCTAAATTATACATTACAAGTGAACTGATTGGAGGTTTGTTTTGTTTAATAAATGTTTAAATGTAAGAAATTTTCTGTATCACTTATTACTTAAGGCTGCTTTCACACTGGCGTAGGCAGGCGTTGACGGTAAAACCCTGCTAGCTTTAGCGGCGCTTTACTGTCATTTTAGCAGCGCTATTCGGCTGCTAGCAGGGCGCTTATAACCCAGCTAGTGGCTGATGAAGGGATTAAATGCGCCCGTGTAGCGCCGCTGCCGAAGCTCTTTGCAGGCGCTTCGGCAGCGATGCCCATTCATTTCAATGGGTAGGAGTGGTGGAGGAGCGGTAAACACGTAAACACCGGTCCAAAGATGCTGCTTGCAGGACTTTTTTTTTTTTTAACATCCTGCCAGTGCATCGCCTCAGTATGAAGAGGAGCTGTTTTGCAGGCACTTTACAGGCACTATTTTTAGCCCAAAAGCGCCTGAAAAATGCCCCAGTGTGAAAGGGGTCTAACTGTTAGATTTTATGTGATGAAGGGGGAAAAAAAAAAAAAAAAAAAATCGGCCTAACATATCTGCCATCGTCCGCCGTGATTTCTAAATATCAGCATCGGCCAGAGAAAAACCCATATTGGTCGACCTCTAATGAAGACCCAACAAAACATCATTAATGTGAGCTGTTATCATAGTGTACCATTGCACAGAGCCATGGGTTAGTGCAGCCACTTTGACATCTGTCTGGTAGATTACTAGCAGTGCCAAAACACTCACACTTTCTTACAAGTCATCCACAGAAACCAAGAATCTTAATCCAAAATCGCTACCTACTGGTACCGCACCCCAACAGTTGCAAACACCATGGGGGGAATTTATCAAATCTGGAGCAGTTGTGCATAGCAACCAATCCGCTTCTATCTTCAGCTTGTTCAGTTAAATTTTGAAAATAAAAGATAGAAACCGATTAGTCATCATGCACACATGCTTCAGATTCTGTCTGCTTCAGTTTTGATCAATTCCCCTCCATGTACCCTGACACTCCCTGAACCTGCTGGAGATGTGGTCAACTATCAGGTTATGTTACATTATGTCAGCAATAAACAAACAGTCTCTGAAAACAGGGGTCCTTCAAACCTTGGGAAAAATTTGGGTTGCCCACTATAGGGAAAACAGTAGAAGGATGCAGAGCAAGCTTGTAGTGTTTGATTGTTTTTCGTCAGAGTTCGTTCATTGGGTGGGCTGATGAGCGGGTGAGTTTTTAAAATGAGTTGGTAAAGTAGAAGAACACCAGGAATGATTTTTAGGAGGGATTCTCGAGAATATATTTAGTCATTTTATATTGCAGAGTCTGAACAAAGAAAACAGAGCAGCACTCCAGTGTTTAACCCCTTCAGATCCGCGATATACCCGAATGACGGCTACAGCGCGCATCTGCTTTGCCGGGAGGCCATCAAGAGACGTCCTCCCCTTTGCACGCTCGCCACGCCCCTCTGAAGGGCGTGCGCTGTGATCATCCGAGTCAATGAGACTCGGGTGATCACAGATCGGAGTAAGGTGTCGATCCCAGCCCCTTACCACGTGATCAGCTGTCAGCCAATGACAGCTGATCACGTGATGTAAACAAAAGATCGGTAATAGTTTTTTTTTTCTTCTCACACTAACAGCGTGAGGAGAAAAAAAAGCCGATCACTGGCTTCTGTTGAAGGGACATCGGTCCCGAAGAGGAGGAGGCGGAGCCGCCTCAAATGTGCCCACCAGTACCGCCTGCCAGTGCCACGAATCAGTGTTCACCAGTACATAAGTGCCGGCAATCAGTGCCACCTATCAGTGCCTCAGTGTCAGCTAGCAGTGCTGCCTATCAGTGTGACCTACCAGTGCCACCTCATCAGTGTCGCCTTATCAGTGCCCATCAATGCAGCCTATCGGTGGCCATCAGTGTAGCCTCATCAGCGTATATCAATAAAGGAGAAAAATTACCCGTTTGCAAAATTTATTAACAAAATATAAAACGGTTTTGTATTTTTTTTTTTTTCCGGTGTTTTTTAATATTTTTAACAAAAAATAAAAAACCCCAGAGGTGATCAAATACCACCAAAAGAAAGCTCTATTTGTGGGAAAAAAATGATAAAAATTTCATTTTGGTACAGTATTGTATGACCGCGCAATTGTCATTCAAAGAGTGACAGCGCTAAAAGCTGAAAATTGGTCTGGGCAGGAAGGGGGTTTAGGTGCCCAGTAAGCAATGGTTAAGTAAGAATTGAACTTTTATCGATAAGGGAGGAAAATTCAGTGAGTAGGTTCCATGAAGATGCTTGGATATTATAGTGCTGAGATATTTGATGGCTGTGTGCTAAGCATCCCCCTACCCCTCGAGCCGTTATTCAAAGAACTGCGAATTAATAAACTACAAGTCCCATCTGCCTCTGCAGCACAGACATGTAGTTATGAATAAAACATGAGTACAGCAATCAGCGCACTCATAGTACATTGACACTTCATCCAGTTCTCTAACTGAAAAGCCTGTACAGAATTACAGGTAGGGAGCTAGAGAAGAGCTTGCATGAGTCCGACTTTGTACCTGCAATCCACTGATCGTGGGCACAATGCTTTGCAAGTTCCTGAGGGGAAAGTAAAAAAAATAAATAAATAAAAACGCACTTTTTTTTTTTTCCCCCTGCAAAAATAAGGGCATTGAATACTTTTTTCTTAAAGCGGAACTACACCACATCTGAGCACCACAAACCAGAACCAAAAAGAAGAGGGAGGCTTTTCCCCCTTGGCTTCCCCTTGGTATCTATTTACCCGTCGTAACATCATCTTTTGTATTTTACCCAAAAATGGGTTAACTGTTAATACAAAAAAAAAAAAAACACAATATTTATCAAAGTGTATATTTTCCAAAAACATTTGGTTTGGAAAACTGCTGCGCAAATACTGTGCGACATAAAAAACTGCAACGATTGCCATTTTATTCATTCATATATATTCATTCTCATTCTCTCTCTCTCTCTCTCTCGTGCCTTGCAAAAGTATTCACCCCCTTGGCTTTTTTACCTATTTTGTTACATTACAGACTTAGGTTCAATGTTTTTTTATATTTTCAAATATGTGATGGTTCAGAACACAATAGTCTAAATTGGTGAAATAAAATTAGAAAATATATACATAAAACTATTTTTCAGAAATAAAAAAAATGATAATTGGCATGTGTGTATGTATTCACCCCCTTTGTTATGAAGCCCATAAAAAGCAACCAATTACCTTCAGAAGTCACATAATTAGTGAAATGATGTCTACCTGTGTGCAATCTAAGTGTCACATGATCTGTCATTACATATACACACACACACCTTTTTGAAAGGCCCCAGAGGCTGCAACACCTAAGCAAGAGGCACCACTAACCAAACACTGCCATGAAGACCAAGGAACTCTCCAAACAAGTAAGGGACAATGTTTTTGAGACGTACAAGTCAGGGTTAGGTTATAAAAACAATATCCAAATCTTTGATGATCCCTAGGAGGGCCATCAAATCTATCATAACCAAATGGAAAAAACATGGCACAACAGCAAACCTGCCATTAGACGGCCGCACACCAAACTCACGGATCGGGCAAGGAGGGCATTAATCAGAGAGACAGCATAGAGACTTAAGGTAACCCTGGAGGAGCTGCAGAGTTCCACAGCAGAGATTAGAGCATCTGTACATAGGACGACAATAAGCTGTACGCTCTATAGAGTTGGGCTTTATGGTGGAGTGGCCAGAAGAAAGCCATTACTTTCAGCAAAAAACAAAATGGCACGTTTTGAGTTTGCGAAAAGGCATGTGGGAGACTCCCAAAATGTATGGAGAAAGGTGCTCCAAAGAAAACGCTATGTCTTGCGCAAACCCATCACATCATCCAAAGAACACCATCCCCACAGTGAAACATGGTGGTGGCAGCATCATGCTGTGGGGATGTTTTTCAGCAGTCGGGACTGGGAAACTGGTCAGAGTTGAGGGAATGATGGGTGGTGCTAAATACAGGGATATTCTTGAGCAAAACCTGTACCACTCTGTGTGTGATTTGGAGGCTAGGACGCAGGTTCACCTTCCAGCAGGACAATGACCCCAAACACACTGCTAAATCAACACTTGAGTGGTTTAAGGGGAAACATGTAAATGTCTTGGAATGGCCTAGTCAAAGCCCAGACCTCAATCCAATAGAAAATCTGTGGTCAGACTTAAAGATTGCTGTTCACAAGCGCAAACCATCCAATTTGAAGGAGCTGGAGCAATTTTGCAAGGCGGAATAGGCAAAAATCCCAGTGGTAAGATGTGGCAAGCTCATAGAGACTTATCCAAAGCGACTTGGAGCTGTGATAACCGCAAAAGGTGGCTCTACAAAGTATTGACTTTAGGGGGGTGAATAGTTATGCACATTGACTTTTTCTGTTATTTTGTCCTATTTGTTGTTTGCTTCACAATAAAAAAACAAACAAACCAACCAAAAAAAAAAAAAAAACACACACCATATTCAAAGTTGTGGGCATGTTCTGCAAATTAAATGATGCAAATCCTCAAACAATCCATGTTAATTCCAGGTTGTGAGGCAAAACACGAAAAATGAAATACTTTTGCAAGGCACTGTATATAATGTTTGGAGGTTCCAAGTAATTTTCTAGCAAAAAATACTGATTTCTACTTGTAAAACAAAAAAAAGTGTCAGAAAAGGCCTGGTCCTTAAAGTGGATGTAAACCCGAAATTGTTTTTTTTTTTTTAGTCATAATGTAGAGTATAAGAATTTCTATCATTTGAGCCCAGTC
The DNA here is from genome assembly GCF_042186555.1 of Aquarana catesbeiana. Classification (NCBI taxonomy): domain Eukaryota; kingdom Metazoa; phylum Chordata; class Amphibia; order Anura; family Ranidae; genus Aquarana; species Aquarana catesbeiana. The sequence continues at coordinate 191,497,448 of NC_133332.1, read as the reverse complement.
TTGCCACAAAGAGTTAATCCATCTCTGAGCAATCCTATTTCATTGTTCAGTGAGATAAAACTTTACAAACAGAGAAAAACGTTGTCAAATCCTCCCCCTTGCTGTGAGTGACAGGTGATTTACATATCTCGTGCACTAGCCTAAGACATGCATTATTTTTTAATTCCCACCCCCACTCCTTTCTTCAGCAGCTCTGCAAGGATTGGCTGTTCCACACCTCAGTATGATTTGGCATGCTGAAGTCATGTGGTTACTTTCCTGTCTTTTCACTGGATGTTAGAGATCCTAGCAGAAGTTCAGTGTAAGAAATACACAGGAGAAAATGCATATTGACAAGGGGAGTGTAGAGGTGGGCGGGGAGTCTACTGACATCATGACTCCACCCACCGAGCTCCAGACAACAGACCCACCCACAGAATATGATTTTTCGGGTCTAATAGACAGAGGGGAGACATTTGACAGGTAAAGATACATGCAGGAGGCATGTATATCCTTATAGATAACCCCTATGGCAGTAGTTTAGAAAGGATGACACTGGGTTTACATCCACTTTAAGTGGTTAAACCTACAAAGACGCAAGGGGAGCTCTGCAATACAACATCCATTGCAGGCTTATCAGTAATCATTCAGGAATATTGAACCCAGGCAATCAATTCTTAACCTGAAAGGATCAGTTGTAAGGCTCTATTCACATCTAGGCATGTTGCTTTTGAGCGTTTCTGCAGTGCTTTTTGCGGTGCTTGCTGCGTTCTTGGACACACGTTTTTTCCCGCGATTTTCGGGGGTTTTTTTACACTGTATATAGCTTGTTGCTAAGGAGGGGGCCTGGGAAGCCGCCCGCCGCGTCCTTAACAACCGATGAGTCATCAGCTGACAGCTGAAGGGGAAAAAAAAAAAAAAAAAAAAAAAAAAAAAAAAAAACACACACACACACAGCATGGGGTCCCCCCTCCCAGGTCCATACCAGACCCTTGGGTCTAGTATGGATTCGGAGAGTTCCCCCCCACGCCAAAAAAAAAAAAAAAATATATAGATAAAAAATGGCATGGGGTCCCCCCTCCCCCAGCGAACGAGCGAACGCCCCCCCCCAACCATACCAGACCACATGCCCTCAACATGGAGGGGTGGGTGTTGGGGCGGGGGCTCTGTGCCCCTCCCCCCAAAGCACATTTCCCCCCCATGTTGATGGGGACAAGGGCCTCTTCCCGACAACCCTTGCCCTGTGGTTGTCGGGGTCTGCGGACGGGGGGTTTATCGGAATCTGAAAGCCCCCTTTAAGAAGCCCCCCCCCCCCATGTGAGAGTATGGGGTACATTGTAGCCATACCCATTCACAAAAAAAAAAAAAAGTAGTGTAGTGTGAAAAAATACAGTAGACAGTTTTTGACAAGTCTTTTATTAAAAATATCTTCTTCCTCCGGTCTTCCTGCATCTTCCTCCTCCACCGGGCTTCTCCTCCTCCCACTTCTTCTTTCTCCTGTCCTCCTTGTCCAGTGTGCTTCTTCCTCTGCTGCCTCTCCCGCCGTCGACTCTCCTCCGATGCCGCGTCCTGCTGATCTGTCCGCGCCGATGTCAAGCATTTCTTAGATAACGATGGGGGCGTGGCATAGGATGATGTCATCCAGAGGCCCCACCCCCTTGTGACGTTTCCCTTGTGACGTTTCCGCCCGTGGCATTGATGGGTCAGTGATGTCACAAGAGGGCAGGCCGCTGGATGACATCATCCTATGGCCACACCCCCATCGTTATCTAAGAAATGCTTGACATCAACGCGGACAGATCAGCAGGAAGCAGCATCGGAAGAGGGTCGTCGGCAGGAGGAAGAAGCATACCAGACAAAGAAGACAGTAGAAAGAAGAAGAGCGGAAGAAGAAGCCAGGAGGAGGAAGATGCAGGAAGAAGATATTTTTAATAAAAGAATTGTCAAAAACTGTCTACTGTATTTTTTTCACACTACAGGCAGTCCCCGGGTTACGAACACAATAGGAACTGCAGGTTTGTTCGTAAGTCGAAGTTGTTCGTAAGTTGCAACACTGCATTTGTAAGTGTAACTTCCGGTCGGAACACTGCGTTCGTAAGTGTAACTGCCGCCTGTGCATGGATGTGGGATGTTCCGGGCGCTTGTTATGTTATCTGGGGCGTAGTACGGCAGTGTAGGATGTGTTCGGAAGTGCTCGAAAAGGTATACAGGACCCGCATGGAGGACAAGTGGCCGGCATATGAGGCCGTTCGTAAGTAGGAGTCGTTCGTAACTCGGGTGTTCGTAACTCGGGGACTGCCTGTACACTACTTTTTTTTTTTTTGGTGAATGGGTAGGGGTACAATGTATCCCATACTCATTCACATAGGGGGGAGGGTGGGATCTGGGGGCCCCCTTGTTAAAAGGGGGCTTCCAGATTCCGATAAGCCCCCCCCCCGCTGGCAGACCCTGACAACCACTGGGTAAGGGTTGTCGGAAAGAGGCTCTTGTCCCCATCAACATGGGGGCAAGGTGAGGGGCATTGAGGGCATGCAGTCTGGTATGGTCCAGGAAGTATGGGGGGGGTCCCCTCCGAATCCATACTAGACCCAAAGGACCCACGCTGGTTTTTTTTCACAATTTTTTTTTGTTGGCAGTTCTTTTTTTTTACATTCAGCTGTCAGCAGGGAAGCTCGGTGACAGCTGATGACTCAGTTGTTAAGGACACAGTGGCTGGCTTCCCGGGCCTCCTCCTTAGCAACCAGTAATATAAGTGAATGTACAGCAAAAAAAAAAAAAAAAAAAACACACACACACACACACACTGCAAAACGCAAGTCGTGGCAAAAATCGTGGCAAAAACGCGGTACTTGCATTTTGGATGCTGGTCTATTGAAGTCTATTACATGCAAAACACTGCATTTTGCAGGGAAAAAAAAAAAAAAAAAAGTGTATAGCCACCAAAAGTACAGCGACACACGGGTACGTCGCCGGACAGGAAGGTGCTTAAAGGTCAACTTATCCTTTAAACAAAACCTGGAAATCAGCTTTAAAAATAGATCACACCAAAAAGAATCAAAGTATATACATGGGCAGATTAAGAACAGTAATTTACTTCGCTGTGAGCATTTCTTGATTTTCTTTTATTAATTCCCAGGTCCCGCTTACATTCAAAAACTGCTGACTGATCTTTTGCGCCTTGGGGCTGCTAATTTCTAATACACATCAATGATCACTGCATGACCTATGGACAGGAACCTACATTGGAATGGGGGAGATTCACCAGACATCAGCAAATAGTAATGTCATTTAAAATGACACTAAAAGCAGTATTAAACCCAAAACTAAATATATTGCAGCTTACCAATCCTTAAATGCTGTGGCTGCAGTATTTTTCGTTTTTAGGCTTTTTCCTTAATTTTGACCTGGTGGTCTGACCAGTAACACTTCCTGTCTTAAGCCAGGTACACATGATCAGATTTCGTCCGATTTTTGTTGCATGCTAGTCTCAAGTGAAAAAGGTTACTCAACATACGAAAATTCTCGTACAACTTCAGAAGTGACGTAATGTGTTGAATTGCGTTGTATGTGTTTCTTCGTTTTTGAGCATGCGTAGTCTTGCTCTTACGATTTTTTTAAAATGTAAACTGTACTAATTCAATGAAAATCAGACGTTGCGTTCACATTCGACAAAAATTTTATAGCTTGCACATCCAGTTGTTCGGTTGTTGATCAGAAAATCAGCAGATCGTTCGTCGTTTTTATGCTCCTACATATATGATGATGTAAAGGATTTTGCATCTGAATATAATAATATATATATATATATATATATATATATATATATATTTTAGAGCTGCACTATTCTGGCTAAAATGAGAATCACGATTTTTTTGCTTAGAGGATAGATCACGATTCTCGCGGCGTAACATCATCTTTCACATTAAAACAAAAAAAAATTGTGCTAACTTTACTGTTTCGTTTTTTTTTTTTTTTTTATTTATTGAAGTGTATTTTTTCCCCCAAAAATATTGAATATATATATATATATATATATATATATATTTATTTATTATGTTTGGGGGTTCCAAGTAATTTTTTTTAGCAAAAAATATTGATTTTAACTTAAGAAAGAAGTGTCAGAAAAAGATTTAGCCTGGTTTCACACATGTGCGGTGCGAATTGAAGCTCAGGTTTCACTGGGGAGATAACAATCTCCTGTTCAACGGATTCATTGCGTTTTTGCTCAGGATTAGAGAGCAGGGAGAGGGGGAGGGAGGGGGGGGGGGAGAGGGGGAGGTGTAGTGAGGAGAAAGAGAAAATCCTTGTTCAGAACGCAATGCATCTGCGAATCAGATGCGTTCCCATAGGAGATAATAGGCTTGTAGTTCGCACCGCAATGCCCAAAAAACGCACACGTTTTTTGTGCAATGCGCAGTGCGAATGCAACGCACATATGTGAACCAGATACATTCATATGAATGTATTTTAAAATGTCCTGCGAATTAGATGCGGTGTAAGCCGCATCTAATTCGCATAGGTGTGAACCCGGGCTTAGACTTTAAGTGGTTAAACTTCCTGCATTTACACGTTGTTTAAAGCTTGGTAGACTGCCCAGGTTATTTGTTTACACAGAGAAGTTTATCCCTTTGATCTAAGAAGGAAGTTAGATACAATGTTTCAAGTTCTAAACTTGGCAGACTGCCTGGATAATCTCTCCACTTGTTTATATGAAAGAATCGGCAAACTCAGCAGGAGAGATCGTCAGGGGAGGTGAATCAAGATCACGATTTTTTAACGATTAATTGTGCATGTTGAGCTGCCCAAAAAAAGCAGATAAGTCTGCGAAACGCGTCGGCTTACTGCATACACAAGCATCTTTCAAGATTTTATGTGGATTGAGTATCATTTTTGGTCAATTCTCTATATGGCCTAATGTTACTGTCAAATAGTTTTTATGCTTTGTATATTTTGTACAGTAACAAAGTTATATTTTATTATTACCCACTGTGTATGTGCTTACCTCAGAGACAGTGACATATCCGTGAAAGTCCCATCACCTTATAGGAGAGTGGTGCTCTCTCTGATTTTGCTCAGTTCGTCGGACAAAATTTTGCTTCAGATTTTTGTATCGTGTGTACTGGCCTTTAGGGTGTCTGCAGTCTGGCTGGAGTGACAAAGACATCTTTGGATGGCAGCATTAGTAATCTAGGGCAGTGGTCTCCAAACTGCGGCCCAGAGGCCAGATGCAGCCCTTTGCTTGTTTTTATTAGGCCCTTTGGGCACTATTCATCCCAATGATACAAGTACTGTCTACTCCCACTGATGCCAGGAAAAAAAAAAATTATATTCCGACAGGCCACAGTCCGTCCCCCCTAAAGTCTGAAAAACTGTAAACTGGCCCTTTGTTTAGAAAGTTTGGAGACCCCCAACCTACGGAGAGGGTAGTTTTAGATGTACCAGCAGATTTAGATGCACTAACAAACTGAAGCCCTCCTTCTCACCCCCATTGCTTTTTTTCACTGGTTCCCGACCGGCTCACGCAGATATACTGCAGCAGAATGGCACAGCACGGACCCGATGCGCGGGGCTGGCGGGCGCGATCGCCACCAGCCACACACAATCGAATGCACGAGAGCACACCAATCCCTGTGCTATCAGAGGAGAGGAGAGGAGACAGATTGTGTGTTCCTACAAAGTAGGAACAGTGATCTGTCATCTTACCTAGTTAGTCCCATCCTCCCTACAGTTAGAACACACCCAGGGAACACAGTTAACCCCTTGATCATCCCCTAGTATTAACCCCTTCCCTGCCAGTGACATTTATACAGTAATCAGTGCATATTTATAGCGCTGATCACTCTATAAATGTCAATAATCTCCGATCTGTCCGTCGCAATACCGCTAAAAAAAAAAAAAAAAAAATTTTGCAGATCATCGACATTACTAGTAAAAAAATAAAATAATATAAACACCATAAAACTTTCCCATAGTTTGTAGACGCTATAACTTTTGCGCAAACCAACCAATAAACTCTTATTGCGATTTTTTTTTACCAAAAATATGTAAAAGAATACATACCGTATATACTCGAGTATAAGCCGAGTTTTTCAGCACATTTTTTTTGTGCTGAAAGTGCCCCCCTCGGCTTATACTCGAGTCAAGCACTTTTCTGGTGCAAAGAATGACATTTTCCAAAATGATTTTGGGGCCCTGTATCTCGGGGCCACTTGGTGCTAGGAACCCCAAATTTGGTGTGTAAACAGTGTAAACTGTAGCACTACAACATATCCAAAGATGGGGTTCCTAGCATGAAGTGGTCCCAAAGCTGGTTTGGAAAATGTCATTCTCTGCTGCAGAAAAGTGCTTGACATTTTCCGAGCCGACTTTGGGGCTCCGTATCTCGGGGCCACTTGGTGCTAGGAACCCCAAAGTAGGTATGCAAACCCAGTGGAACTAGCACTACAGCATAGCCAAAGCTGGGGTTCCTAGCACTAACTGGCCCTGAGATATAGGGCCCCAAAATCAGTTCAGAAAATGTCACTCTGCTGCAGAAAAGTGCTTGACATTTTCCGAACCAAATTTGGGGCCCCGTATCTCGGGGCCACTTGGTGCTAGGAACCCCAACTTTGGATATGTTGTAGCGCTAGTTCCACTGGGTTTGCACACCAGGTGGCCCTGGGATACGGGGCCCCAAAGTCGGTCAACTGTGTCCATCTGCAGCAAAGTCATTTCGGGACCCTTTGGGTCCAGAGACTCCAAATTTTGGCTGCAGCTAGGGGGCATCTAGGAACCCTTAACAACAGAGTTTGAAGTTCGGAGGACCTATGGCTGCAAATGGGCACAGTGAGGCATGCAAATGGGCACAGTGAGGGCATTGTTGACCCTCTTTTCCACTTACAGTAGCTGCGCATTTCTCACCCTAGGCTTATACTCGAGTCAATAAGTTTTCCCAGTTTTTTGTGGTAAAATTAGGTGCCTCGGCTTACATTCGGGTCGACTTATACTCGAGTATATACGGTATTGGCCTAAACTGATGAAGAAATTTATTTATTTTTTTAAATTGGGGGGATATTATAGCAAAAAGTAAAAAATATTTTTTTTTTCCAAAATTGGCACTTTTTTTTGTTTAAAGCACAAAAAATAAAAACGGCAGAGGTGATCAAATACCACCAAAAGAAAGCTCTAATTGTGGGAAAGAAATGACGCAAATTTTGTTTGGGTACAGAATTGCATGACCGCGCAATTGTCAGTTAAAGCGACGCAGTGCCAGATTGTAAAAAGTGCTCTGGTCAGGAAGGGGCTGAAGTGGTTAAAGCATGTTGTACAGTTAGTTTGTTGTTGCCATGGCATGTAAAACATGTGAAGCAGGTGTTCATCTCAGGCGCTGCACACCTGACAAGGCCCCACGAGGTTTTTTGTGATAACCAAGAAGCTTACGGGATAAAGAGGCGTCATGCGTGAACTGATGGTTCAGGGAACTTTGCTCTGCACAACATATTGGAAATCACACAGCTGAGTGAAAGTCATTGATTTGCATGATTGGACTGTATTGTTATGTGGTGTATTTATGTGCTGTGTTGCAGTACAGGGGAGAAAGTACCCCTTATTTGTTTTTTTACACACTTTATATATAAAGTATATTTAAAAAAAAAAAATCAAAGCCAAACTCCAGCTAACACTCTTTAGCCACTTGAAGACCAGGCTTTTTTCTGACACGTTTTGTTTACAGGTAAAAATCTGTATTTTTGCTAGAACCCCCAAACATTATATATTTTTTGTAGCAGAGGCCCTAGAGAATAAAACGGTGGATTTTGACGATTTATATGTCACGTTGTATTTGTGGAAGCAGTCTTTCCAACACAAATGTTTTGGGAAAAAAATACACTTTAATAAATATTAATGCACACAAATACAATGTGATACCCAATTTTTTGCAAAATATAAAATATGGGGTTACGCTGAGTAAATAGATACCCAACATGGTATGCTTTAAAATTGTGCACGTTCGTAGAATGGCGACATACTACTTCGCCATAGGCGCTGCTTTAAAAGCCTTTACAATTATAGAGGAAGTCTGGTGCTAGAATTATTACTCTCACTCTGACGTTCACGGCAATAGCTCACGTGTGGTGCGATCGGCATTTAGGTATGCATGCATTCGCCTTTGCGCATGAGCATGGGGGGGACAGGTAGCACTTTAAAAAATGTTTATTACATTTTTACATTTATTTTTTATACTGTTTTTTTTTTTTTTTCCTTTTAATCACTTCTTGCCATCACAAGGAATGTAAATATCCCTTGTGACAGCAATAGGCAGCGACAAGTACTCTTTATGGAAAGATCTGGGGTTTATTAGACAAGCATCTGATCACACAAAGATCCATGTGTTCAGATGCTTTAGCAATTTAAAAATGGTGTTGTTTAAAACCGGGAAACTGGAAGTGACAAAACTGCTCATCTCTTCTGGTTTTCTATACCACAGAGAGCATTGGGGACCTTCCGGTCCTCAACGATCTCTACGGTAAGCACTGGTGCGCTGGCTTTCATTCCGGGAGGGGGACCCATCCTGCCGCCTATAAAAGACATCCAGCGGCTAATTAGCCGCTAGGATGGCTTTTACATAAAAGTCGTCCGCCAGCAGAAATAAATACCGGGATAATGCCTGTAGCTGCACTTAAAGCCAAATGCTGTACATGTACGTGATTTGGCGTTAAGTGGTTAAGCAGTTACAGCAATTGTTTTTTCATCTTTTAGAATAAAGATTGTACATAAATAAAAGCTGATCGTTGTAAGCACCCCTTTTAGTGATAAATGATTTGTCTCAACTCTCCAACTGCTACTTTTGCAGGACAACTTGTTCTGTGGAAAAATAACACTTACTGGCAGGGTCGCTAGGTCCTCAAGTGACCCTGCCAGTAAGGAAAGAAAGCCTAAAAAGAAAAAGAATGCAGCCACCACATCCAAGAATTGGAAAGCTGTGACATAATACATGTTTTTGGGTATAATACCCGTTTTAAAAATATTCTATTCAACTATGTCATCGTACAAAAAAAAAAAAAAAAAACACACACACACACACACACCAACTTCTTTTGCTTTCAGCATTTTCCATGCCTCAAAATGTATTTTTTTGTTACCCGTGTGATCGGACTTCCTGTTACAGGGTTGCTATATTCATTCTCAATGGTCCCATTGAAAGCAGGAACCTAGTGACTCTCTTTTGCTCACTTCCTAGGTGTGTGTCAGAAAAATCACAGTAAGGCCGGGTTCACACCGGTGCGCTGCAGTTGACGCACAGTACAATTGTATGTGCGGTTTACGTGCACTCCCATTTACTTCTATTAAGCCCTGTACACACAATAAAAATATCCGACGAATGATTGTCTATTTTTTTTTTTGCATTCTAGTCTCATATGGAAACCCAATAGGTTACTAAAGATACGAAAATTCTCATACGACAGAATACAGCTTTGGAAGTGATGTAATGTATCCCTTCATTTCCGAGCATGCGTAGTCTTGGTCACACGATTTTATTTTTTTTAACAAATACTAAACTAATTACATGAAAATAGTTTGTTCTGTTAACGTACAAGAAAAATTTTCGTGCTTGCCCCTTTGGATAATTTTGCATGAACTGCTGTGATCGGCTCCCGAAAGCGGTCTACCAATGATCAAACGAACGCTCTGAAAGCGGTATTTTTCATCCGATTTTCTCATCGTGTGTACTAGGCATTAGACTGAAAGTGCATCAACCATGCAGAACTTTGATGCGCTTTCATGAAAATGCATGGTCTAAGAGAAGTTAATGGGGGTGCACCTAAAAAAAATTGCATATACTGCAGTGTTTTTCAACCTTTTTTTTTTCAGTCAAGGCATCCTCTAAAATTATGGATAGTCTCAAGGCACCCCATTCTAAAATGTAAAAGCTATTCTAATAGTTTTAACTTAATGTACCAACATCCACACACATAGCACACCCAACGTTAGAGGTTTTTTATTCTGCCAAATTAAATATACTTTTGCACATTGGTACTAATTAGTATTCCAATGTTTCTTTTATTCCTCAATTTTTCTCCATCACTAAGAGGAGCATCAAACCAGGATGCTGTACGGACATCCTCCTTATCAACTGATGATGTCATTGGTTGTTAGGATGCCAGCGGCTAGAAGGTCGTAATGGTGTACAATGAAAACCTGTGGCTTTGTGTAACTAAAAAGCAGGTCTCATCCATCCACTGACTTGTATACAATTTTTGGGCAATTTTTAGGCATTTTGCCAAGGCGCCCCTGAAGAAGAAACCTCAACGCACCTCAAGTAGCTCCAGTGCTTTTTTTTTTTTTTTTTTTTTTTTTTGGAGCCGACACATTTTTGAATAATGCGTTTTTACACATTTTTTGTATTTTCCCAATGAAACGTTTAGCGCATTTGGAGTGTCATTAAAAAAAATGACACACAAATGCGCGCTTTCTACAAAGGTCATCTGGTTCGATCTGATGGGCTGCAGAGCTACAAGGACACAGCGGGGAGGATTCCCCCATCCACCTCCAATGTGTAGATGGGGAAATCGGCTCAGATTTTTTGTAACGTATGGCCAACTTTAATGTCACTTGGACACGGCATAGTTACAGACAATACAGAGGGATGTTTAAAAATCAGTACAGCTTCCATCAGACACAGGTTACAAAGGGACACAATCATCTCTCTTCTCCTTATGTTGGAGGCCAGCAGGAAGAAATCAGATGGCTTTTGTGTCCAACATCCATGGAAATGAATGGGGATCGAACCTGTCCACACTGGACACTCAGCCCACTCCTCTGATTGGGGCTCATTGTTCTCGCCCCCTGATCTGTCATAAATCTACTAAAGAGAGAAAGCAAACCAGGATGATCGAATGGATCAGATCTACAAGTGATCGCTGTGCGGAGATCCATCCTGACAGCCAGGGATCCCCAATGGGGAATGGCTCCTCTACCTCCATTATATCCACATGCTGGCTGCAGCACCTGCTGGACCACCCGACCCCCTGCTGACTTCCAATCGCTCTCATCTAATGATCGTCTCCGATTATCCGAATTCCTCCTAAAACAACGATAGTGTCCATGCAGAAGAGAATCCCCCGCCGATCGGCCATACACACAGTACCTGATCTCCTTGATGCTCTCCAGCTTACACATGATCTCCTGTTCATCTCCCATGCTCTGCACTTTACACTTCACCGTCCAGTGGAATGTGAAAAGCACCAACAACACAGTACAATGGATTGAGATGTGAGCACAGCTCTGAGCAGGCACTGGACACGCCGCACTGCTGCTGGGAAATGAAGTCCTCTCTACCGCCCCCCTACAGCTGGTGTCCGGCTCCAGGACTACATCTCCCAGAAGGCTCCGCGCTCCTGTACACTATCTACTTCCTGCAGGCGATTGCTCTCCTACTCCCAGTCTTAATCAATGTGTTGGAGCTAATGATGTGAGAGCTTGTCAAGTGAGGGAGGGCAGCGCTTTGTGCCCAGATTAATGGCAGACTGAAGATCACAATATATTGCTTTCTCTAATGAGTGTGCTGCCCTGCTGGGAAGATCGGTGATATCCTTGTCCTCGGCTGACTGCACCTTCCATTTATCAATGGCTTATTAGTGTGAGCAGGAAAATGTCTAGGATTAGAATAATGGGATCTTCCGCAGAATAAAGGGATCTTCCCCAGAATAATGAAATCTTCCCTATAATAATGGGATCTTCCCCAGAATAATGAAATCTTCCCTATAATAATGGGACCTTCCCTAGAATAATGGGCTCTTCCCTATATTAATGGGATCTTCCCCATAATAATGGGCTCTTCTCTATAATAATGGGGTTTTCCCTATAATAATGGCCTCTTCCCCATAATAATGGGATCGTCCCTAGAATAATGGGATCGTCCCTAGAATAATGGGATCTTCCCCATAATAATGGGATCGTCCCTAGAATAATGGGATCTTCCCCATAATAATGGGCTCTTCCCTAGAATAATGGGATCTTCCCTAGAGTAATGGGCTCTTCCCTAGAATAATTGGATCTTCCCTATAATAATGGGCTATTCCCTATAATAATGGGATCTTCCCCATAATAATGGGCTCTTCCCTATAATAATGGGATCTTCCCTATAATAATGGACTCTTCTCCATAATAATGGGCTCTTCCCTATAATAATGGGCTCTTCCCTATAATAATGGGATCTTCCCTAATATAATGGACTCTTCCCTATAATAATGGTCTCTTCCCTATAATAATGGTCTCTTCCCCATAATAATGGGATCTTCCCTAGAATAATGTGCTCTTCCCTATAATAATGGGAACTTCCCCATAATAATGGGCTCTTCCCCATAATAATGGGATCTTCCCTATAATAATGGGATCTTCCCCATAATAATGGGCTTTTCCCTAGAATAATGGGTTCTTCCCCATAATAATGGGATCTTCCCTAGAATAATGGGTTCTTCCCCATAATAATGGGATCTTCCCTGGAATAATGGGATCTTCCCCATAATAATGGGATCTTCCCTAGAATAATGGGATCTTCCCTAGAATTATGGGATCTTCCCTATAATAATGGACTCTTCCCCATAATAATGAGATCTTCCCTAGAATAATGGGTTCTTCCCCATAATAATGGGTTCTTCCCCATAATAATGGGCTCTTCCCCATAATAATGGGCTCTTCCCTAGAATAATGGGATCTTCCCTAGAATAATGGGCTCTTCCCTATAATAATGGGATCTTCCCTAGAATAATGGGCTCTTCCCCATAATAATGGAATCTTCCCTAGAATAATGGGCTCTTCCCCATAATAATGGGAACTTCCCTGTAATAATGGGATCTTCCCTAGAATAATGGGCTCTTCCCTATAATAATGGGATCTTCCCCATAATAATGGGCTCTTCCCCATAATAATGGGATCTTCCCTATAATAATGGGATCTTCCCTATAATAATGGACTTTTCCCCATAATAATGAGCTCTTCCCTATAATAATGGGCTCTTCCCTATAATAATGGGCTCTTCCCTATAATAATGGACTCTTCCCCATAATAATGGGCTCTTCCCTATAATAATGGGCTCTTTCCTATATTAATGAGATCTTCCCCATAATAATGGGATCTTTCCCATAATAATGGGCTCTTCCCTATAATAATGGGATCTTCCCTAGAATAATGGGTTCTTCCCTAGAATAATGGGCTCTTCCCTATAATAATGGGATCTTCCCCATAATAATGGGATCTTCCCTATAATAATGGGATCTTCCCTATAATAATGGACTTTTCCCCATAATAATGAGCTCTTCCCTATAATAATGGGCTCTTCCCTATAATAATGGGCTCTTCCCTATAATAATGGACTCTTCCCCATAATAATGGGCTCTTCCCTATAATAATGGGTTCTTCCCCATAATAATGGGCTCTTCCCTAGAATAATGGGATCTTCCCTATAATAATGGGCTCTTCTCCATAATAATGGGATCTTCCCTAGAATAATGGGCTCTTCCCCATAATGGGATCTTCCCTAGAATAATGGGCTCTTCCCTAGAATAATGGGATCTTCCCTATAATAATGGGCTCTTCTCCATAATAATGGGATCTTCCCTAGAATAATGGGCTCTTCCCCATAATGGGATCTTCCCTAGAATAATGGGCTCTTCCCTATAATAATGGACTCTTCCCCATAATAATGGGCTCTTCCCTATAATAATGGGCTCTTCCCTATAATAATGGGCTCTTCCCTATAATAATGGACTCTTCCCCATAATAATGGGCTCTTCCCTATAATAATGGGTTCTTCCCCATAATAATGGGCTCTTCCCTAGAATAATGGGATCTTCCCTATAATAATGGGCTCTTCTCCATAATAATGGGATCTTCCCTAGAATAATGGGCTCTTCCCCATAATGGGATCTTCCCTAGAATAATGGGCTCTTCCCTAGAATAATGGGATCTTCCCTATAATAATGGGCTCTTCTCCATAATAATGGGATCTTCCCTAGAATAATGGGCTCTTCCCCATAATGGGATCTTCCCTAGAATAATGGGCTCTTCCCTATAATAATGGGATCTTCCCCATAATAATGGGATCTTCCCCATAATAATGGGATCTTCCCTATAATAATGGGATCTTCCCCATAATAATGGGCTCTTCCCTATAATAATGGGATCTTCCCTATAATAATGGACTCTTCCCCATAATAATGGGCTCTTCCCTATAATAATGGGCTCTTCCCTATACCGACCCTTCAGGATGTACATCAAGACTCATATTAAGGGCTCGTTTCCGCCACAATCTCGGCGTTTGTGCGGTTCTGCGTGTGCGCTTCCAGTGCGTTTTTTGGAATTCTTTACTAAGTTGCATTTAAATATGCAGCATGCTGTATTTTTTTCAAAACATTGCTGTGGCATAAACTAGGCTCATTGGAATACATTCATTTTTCTTGCATATGCATTTTATGCTGTGTTTAACCACTTGCCCATTGGGCACTTATACCCCCTTCCTGCCCAGACCAATTTTCAGCTCTCTCACATTTTGCATGACAATTACTCAGTCGTGCAGCACTGTACTCATATGAAATGTTTGTCCTTTTTTTCACAAAAATAGAGCTTTCTTTTGGTGGTATTTGATCACCACTGGGTTTTTTATTTTTTTGCGCTATAAATTAAAAAAGACCGAAAATTTTGTAAAACAAAAAGCATTTTTCTTAGTTTCTGTTATAAAATTTTGCAAATTTGTAATTTTTCTTCATAAATTTTGGCCAAAATGTATAATGCTACATATCTTTGGTAAAATTAACCCAAATCAGTGTATATTATTTGGCCTTTGTGAAGGTTATAGAGCAGGAATCTTCAAACTATGGTTCTCCAACTGTTGCGGAACTACATGTCCCATGAGGCATTGTAAAACTCTGACATTCACAGACATGACTAGGCATGGTGGGAATTGTAGTTCCTGAACAACTGGAGGGCTGTAGTTTGAAGACCCCTGTTATAGAGTCTACAAGCTATGGTACCAATCATTGAAAATTGATCACACCTGATGTACTGACGGCCTATGTCATTTCTTGAGACACTAATGGCAGGAATACATGGTTAGAAAATCGACCGATCGCTCAACCGATGACCAACGAAACAGCGTTCGTTGGTCGAAATCGTCGCCGACATTAACCAATCAAAAAAAAATCTTTAAAAGAGCAATCGATTTCATACATAGGGGGTTATTTCCGAAAGGCAAATCCACTTTGCGCTGAAAGTGCACTTGGATGCGCAGTCGCTTTAAATCTGAGGGGTAGATCTGAAATTAGGGGAAGCTCTGCTGATTTTATCATCCAATCATGTGCAAGCTAAAATGCTGTTTTTTATTTTCCTTGCATGTCCCCCTCGGATCCACAGCAGCTTTACTTCCAAGTGCACTTTCAAGTGCACTTGCAGTGCAAAGTGGATTTTCCTTTAGTAAATAACCCCCATAGTGTTGACGTCTCACGTACAAGTGGGGTCCTCTACTAGTTACGCTCATGCGTGATAATGTTCAAGAGATATTTTACGGATGACCTTCACACCAACAAATAGAATATAGTTCATTCGCAAACGATACGACACAATTTCTCCACTTTTTTCACAATATTGATATCGGGTATTTCTAGCTGGGCATCAACGAGTAGAAAATTGGCGATCGTTCGCAGAACAGAAATTTTTGCTCGATTTTCTTATCGTGTATTCCTGCCATAACAAGCCAGGACAGTACAAATACCCCCCGAATGACCCCTTTTTGGAAAGTAGACATTCCAAGGTATTGGTATTCGTTCTGCACTCCTGTGACCCGTTTTCAGTCAACAGTGAGCAAATGTCTGATAGCTGACATCACTCAGCCAGTCCAGGCTCTGGAAAGATCCCAACTTTACAGCTGGGATCCACCCAGATGCCTGCATCGGCAGCTGAAAGCCTGAGCCAGCCACTCCCCTCCCCTCCAAAGCCCCGTGCTCCAGTGAGCACTGGAGGGGCAGAGCAGAGAGCTAGTGACTGACAGTCAATGGCCCTCTGCTCACTGAAGACTGAGAACTGAGCAATCAGCTGTCTTTTATTGCTCAGTTCTCAGTCACCGATGCTGCATCCACCTAGGTGAATATAATATTTTTTTTTTAAAGAACCCCATATTTCTCTTTTAAGTCCCTGGGGTGTGCATCTGGTGCACTCTGTGATTGTTGTGCTTCAATCACAGATTGTGGTAAAAGGCCAATCACAATGGCCCTTTACCACGTGATCAGCCATGTCATACTTACCAACTGTCACGAATTTCCCGGGACATTCCTGGGATTTAGCCCCCTTTCCCGGATTTAGCCATTCCCGGGAAATGTCCCGGGTAATTCTAATTTTACCCTTTTTTTTTTTTTTTCTTTTTCACCGCCGCCTGCCGCCGCCCGCCGCTAGAGGTCTGTGGTCAACGGAGACAATGTCTCCACCGGCCGCCATTTTCCCGGAGGCCAAATTACTATTTAGTAATGGCCGGGTGACTGCCAATAGAATTTGAGCTGTGGCACCGCCCACCTGCCCCCCCGCTGCGACCTGATGTGGGAAGGGACGGGGGTGGGTGGCGCCGCAGCTCAATTGCTATTGGCAGCCACCCGGCTATTTTGTCCCATTCTGCACTGCTGGGAATGCCTGACTCCATTGGGGGATGCCTGGTGTAAAGACAGGACTCTGCTGGCAGTGCCTGATGTAAGGGGGGACTCCGCTGCAATGTCTGATGTAAGAGGGGACTCCGTTGCAATGCCTGATGTAAGGGGGACTCCGCTGCAATGCCTGATGTAAGGGGGGACTCCGCTGCAATGCCTGATGTAAGGGGGGACTCCGCTGCAATGCCTGATGTAAGGGGGGACTCCGCTGCAATGCCTGATGTAAGGGGGGACTCCGCTGCAATGCCTGATGTAAGGGGGGACTCCGCTGCAATGCCTGATGTAAGGGGGGACTCCGCTGCAATGCCTGATGTAAGGGGGGACTCCGCTGCAATGCCTGATGTAAGGGGGGACTCCGCTGCAATGTCTGATGTAAGGGGGGACTCCGCTGCAATGTCTGATGTAAGGGGGGACTCCGCTGCAATGTCTGATGTAAGGGGGGACTCCGCTGCAATGCCTGATGTAAGGGGGGACTCCGCTGCAATGCCTGATGTAAGGGGGACTCTGCTGCAATGTCTGATGTAAGGGGGGACTCCGCTGCAATGTCTGATGTAAGGGGGACTCCGCTGCAATGTCTGATGTAAGGGGGACTCCGCTGGCAATGTCTGATGTAAGGGGTACTCCGCTGCAATGCCTGATGTAAGGGAGGACTCTGCTGGCAATGCCTGATGTGAGGGAGGAGTCAGCTGGAAATGACTGATGTAAGGGAGGACTCCGCTGGGGACACCTGATGGCATCTGGTGGCAGGCGACGTGGCAGGTGACACGCTCAGGGTTCCCACTGATTCTGCATTATGGTGAGTTAAATAATTTCATTCTATATTACAATGTAATTATAGAAATAATGCACTTCAATCATACTGACACCATACCAACCATGGTGCCGGGATGATTGAAGCGCCAACACCAGGTGTTTGGAGTATCTTTATCTGCTGATTTGTTAAACTTTCTGGAATACACATATTTCTACTGTTGTGTATGATCTGGGCCTGCTGTCACTCCATCCCTCTTTCTTTCTCTCTTTTTCTTTCTCTCTTTCTTTTTCTTTCTCTCTTTCTTTTTCTTTCTCTCCCTCTTTCTTTTTTTCTCCCTCCATCCCTCATTCATCTCATACCTCACCCCTTCCGAGCCACGCCCATTTAAGACACGCCCACTATTCCGCCCGAGCCATGCCCATTTTTCACCGCGGAGCGCGCCACATTTTTCTGTTACAGTATGCCCCGCTTACAAACAAATGCCACGCCCCCTAACTATAGCAGGCTCCGCCTGCATGCAAAAAAGTGTGCCGAATTTTTTTTTTTCCAATGTTGGCAGCTATGCCATGTCCAATCACAACTGATCACAGTGTAAACAGAATTGCCGGTTATTGTCCGTACTTTCTTCACGCGCTGTCACAGCATAAGGAGAGTCAGTAATCGGCAATCCTGACAGGGGACATGTACACAGATAATCAGGGAACTGATCATCAGTGTCCTTAAGATCAGTGCAGTACCATCAGTGCCAATCGGTGCCTATCAATGCTGCCCATCAGTGCCTCCTCATCAGTGCCACCCATCAGTGATGCCTATCAGTGCCCATTAGTGAGGTCTATCAGTGCTTACCAGTGCCGCATATCAGTGCAGCCTCATCAGTGCCACCCATCAGTGACGCCTATCAGTGACCATCAGTGTCGCCGATTAGTGCCCATAAATGCAGCCTCATCAGCGCACATCAGTGAAGGAGAAAAATTACCAAAAAAAAGTTGTTTTTTTCAAAATGGTGTCTTTTTTTGACTGTTTAGCAAAAAATAAAAAACCCAGTGGTGATTAAATACCACCAAAAGAAAGCTTTATCTGTCTCAAAAAATGATAAAAATGTCATATGAGTACAGTGTTGCATGACCGCGCAACTTTCATTTAAAGTGCTATGGCACTGAAAGCTGAAAATTGGCCTGGTCAGGAAGGGGGTATAAGTGCCCTGTGACCAAGTGGTTTATCATAGGTAGTAATAATCTGGAACTCCACTTGACCTGAATCACCAAGTCCTATTGCCATTTACTGTATAAAGCTGCATGACTGGCTGTGTGATGTTTGGAAAGAACAATACATGCTGGATGCAGCCTGCTTTACACAGTGGGAAGAAGTTCCTAGCCATCCTCAGCTTCCCCTGCAATTAGAAAAACAATAGCCAGCACAGGAAGTCATTGTAACTTGAAAAGTCCTGCACTTTACATAGTCAAGAATGCAGACCTTCCAGGTATACAGAATGATAATACCTTGGTCACAGCTGGGAAGTGACACATGACATGAGTAGAACAATGCCACTACTTTCAATATGTGATATATGTTTACCAAGAGTATTCATTAAAAGAGTTCTATAGTCACAGCATACACTTTCATATTATAACATCAGCATTGTAATATCAATACAAACAATTTGACAATCCAATAAATAAAAGCTTACTTGAAAAATCTTTCATGTTGCAAATGCTACCTGTCGGCTGGTCATCTCTTTTCACAACCTCCTGGATTCCCTGCATGCATTTGTAGCTTCTCCTCTGCTGTTTACTTTCCATTTCTAAGAACTACAAATCCCATGGTACTTTACTGCCTGCAAGCAGTGATCCCTGTACTGACTCTGCTCCCTGAAACTCCTCATCTCAGCACCTCTGTACTTCATAAAGCAGGCTATGTGAAATGTGTGACACAAAGTGAGCACTTAAGGCCGTACACACGATCCGAAAATCGTCCAAAAAATACCACTTTCAAAGCAATCGTATGATAATTGGATCATTAGTACAGAGCTTTCAGGAGCCGAATATGACAGTTCATCCGATATTATCCGATCGGACAAGCACAAAAATGTTTCTTGTACGATACCAGATCGTATGATTTTCGTTTTAATTAGTACAGTTGTCGTTGAAAACATAACATGTGACATTACTTCTGATTTTTTTATTCTGTCATTTTCGTAACTTTAGTAAACTCTTCATGTTCGATATGCGACTAGCATGCAAAAAAAAAAAATCTGTCATTCGATCTTTGGATAGTGTGTACGGGGCTTTAGTCTAGGTTCACACCTATTCGTTTTTTAGTGCCTTTTGCAGCTTACAATGCACTACAATCCGCTTAACATGGTTTCCCATGGGACACATTCACATCTATGCGTTTTTCAGCCGCTGCATTTTTGGAAAGGGTCAGGGACTTTTTTCCTACAGCAGATTATGTGTAATAGTCTTCAATGGACCTGCATTGTTGTTGTTTTTACATGCATGTAAAAATGCCCACCCAATCCATACCACGCCAATTTAAAAAAAAAATGGCATGGGGTCACCCCCACAAAATCCATACCAGACCCTTATCCGAGCATGCAGGCCAGGAACGGGGGACCAGCGAGCCCCTCTTCCCCACAACCCTGGCCGGTGGTAGTAGGAGTCTGCCCACGAGGAGCTTATTGGAATCTAGAAGCCCCCTTTAACAAGGGGGCCCCCAGATCCCGGGCCCCCCAATGCGAATCAGTATGGGGTACATAGTACCCCTACCCATTCACCAAAGGTGTAGTGTAAAAAATGACAGTAGACATTTTGACAAGTCCTTTATTTAAAAAACAAAAATAAAAAAACAATGTCCTCTGGTGTAGATCCATCGCTAATCACGATGCCCGCTGTCACTGCCGACCCAAAAATAAAAAAAAAAAAAAAAAAGGTCCGCTTCCGCCATCTAACTAAGGGGTGAGGGCCACCCGGTGACATCACCAGGTAACCCCGCCTCCTTGTGTCGTCGTCAGCCAGGAGCATGCTGGGTTTCTGAAAGCTGATGACTCATTGGTTGCTAAGGACGCAGCAGCCGCCCACTCCTTAAAAACCGGCTATTCACAGTTTGTTAAGGAGAAGAAAAAAAAAATAGAACGCAAAACGCATGAAAAATGCATTCAAATACACAGGTTCAAAAACACGAAATGCACCATAAAACACACTGCAAAACCACATCAACCGCAATCGCATAGATGTAAACCTAGCCCCCGTTCACATGAATGAGAGGCTGACAGCTCCCACAGCTACTTGCGACCTCTTGCATGTAATTGCTCAAGTAGCGATTACATG
Source organism: Aquarana catesbeiana (assembly GCF_042186555.1). Lineage (NCBI taxonomy): Eukaryota > Metazoa > Chordata > Amphibia > Anura > Ranidae > Aquarana > Aquarana catesbeiana. The sequence continues at coordinate 191,476,722 of NC_133332.1, read as the reverse complement.
CGAATGATCAGCCCTTGATGCAAATTAGCTGCGGAAGCTGTCAGCCTCCCATTGCTTTCAATGGGGCTTCCACCCATACCTACTCGATGGGAACCCCTGCTGCATCTCTAGCATGTAATCACTTTTTACAAATGTCACATGATTTTATATTTTAGCCATAGATACACTTTAAGAAAAATAAATAAGGTAACAGAAATGCATATTAAAAAAAAAGCTTGTGTTAGTAATGCAACATATTGAGGAAAACAAAATGAAGCAGAAGCCTTTAGTAAGGCAGTTGGTCGTGGGAGTTGCAGCCCTGTAATAGCTAACAACACATACGTTTGCAATCACTGCAGCACGAGCTGTATAGATACAGAATAGCTGGCTTTTAAAGCATTAGTGTTCCTTCTGTCATTACTAGCACACCTCCAACAGCAGGATCATGCCTTCAATGCATATACAGATGAGCATACAGTGTAGGCACATACACACGTGATACGTTCCAAGATCCACTTTTCTTCACATTCTGGAAGGTCCATACAAAGTAGGGTTGCCACCTTTTCTTCAAGACAAATTTGATCACTTCAGCGGCCTGGGACACCTTTGCCCCAAGGAGAGTAGTAATGCGGTGCGCATAGCATGCCATAGCAAAAAGTGGGTGTGGCCAAATTCTCTTGCTGACATCATTGCCCTGCCCCCCAGTGATGCCGAACCTGCCCCCAGACAGCTGCCCGCAGCTCCCAGAAGGCAAGAGATTTGTGTGTGGCTATCTCTACCCATTTCTAGGGTGGAACATGTAACATGTTCCCAATGCTGCAGCCGCTGGTTACAGGTTCCAAAAGAAAAAAATAATAAATGCACATTTTTTTACTTGCAAAAAAATGTGCATTTATTATTTTTGTCAAAAGGGTGAATTTCTCCTTTAACAATAACTATTTGTAAGCTGCTGACATTAGTAAAAAGATAGGAAGGTATATTATATCTACTTGATTTAAACTTTTTTTTTTTTTTTTTTTACATTTTTTCAGTTCCTGGCCTAGGCCTAAATAATGTCATACATCCCAGAAGTCTTCCTGGGCATTTTTTTTCTTTCATCTGGAGGAAGGGAGCAGGGGCTTTCTCAGCTAAGCACACAATCCTACCTGCATGCCTGAGCTAAGGATGATGGTTTCCAGGATGTAAATACTTGTCCTTACTCAAGAGGGCTCGAAATGCTAGGGGGGTGTTTTTCAAAATGATTTCTCAGCAAAATAAGCATGAAGACATGGATGGATGCGTGAGTTTGCTCTGAATAATAAAAACGTATTGTGAATGTGGGCGTGACTGCTCTAACCTCAAATGAATAAAAAGAAGCAGCTACAAAAAATGTGACAAACATATGAAGCATAAATGGTGAATATTGTAGTGCTAACACATATACACATATATTGATATATAAGTGAAACCATGCAAAAATCAAATATACAAAGGTGACATGTATAGAAGAAAAATGTGAAAAAGTCCAATAAATGAGGAAATCTATTGAAGATAGCCTGTGCATCAACCACCTGTAGAAGATAAGTCAGAGATGGATTGAGCTGGCACTGTCCGGCAAGATAAACATCAAGGATGGTACATCTTCAACAAAGGAGAGAGGTATATATACTCTTACTAGAACAGGTGGACTCAAATGTCAGTGACAAAGAGTCATAAAGGCAAGGGTGCCGAAATCAGAGGATAAACAGAACTTCAAAGGATCCAGGACCTCCACGGATGTTTATGGGTGACCACCAAACGAACCTCCAATGGAAGGAGAACCAAGGCTGGATCTTGAGTGTCAAAAAAGTGACTGGACAGCAAGGCCACTCTCATCCGGCATATGCCCCAGTTGAAGGCCTCTTTGGTCGAAACGCGTTGGGAAAAGGCTTATTGCTCTCCACATTGCTCTGAATTTTAACTTGTGATCGCAGTTTTTTATTGCTGTATTCCGGTTTTTAGAAATAAAAAAACAATTTTTTGACCTACACTATATGGAAGCATTCTGTTCTTACATACCATCTAGATAAAAGTTGCCCTGCTGTCCAGTCAGTTTTTTGACACTCAAGATCCTGTCTTGGTTCTCCTTCCATTGATGACAATCAAAAAGTATGGAGGTTGTAGAAAAGTCTGCTGTATGTACCAGCCAACATCCCAAATTCAAATTGTGTACAAAGTTTCCCATTGGGGACGGGATTTTAAAGGCATGGACTGTGAGACACACAGTATCGTAAAAAAATATAATAATTTTATTAAATAGTTTGTCAAAAAACATAAAACTCATACAAACATATATAGGAAAAATCTGTACAAATAACTCTCAGGTGCATAGTGTTCCAGAAGAGTTATAGAAGATTATGCACGCAAAATATGAACATGTAACAATAGAAATGCATTCGATGTTTCCTACGCGTTACGGAGTAAAAGCTCCTTCTTCAGGGATAGCCCGATATGCATTTGATTCTAAATGTAGCAATCTGAAATATAAAAAGAACATATTTTCAATGACAAAATACACCTCAACAATATTTCTCTGTCCATGCAATGGCGACAGATGGATCCAGACAAAGATAGAAATATAAATATACATGTGCTGCTTGTATACTCACATGTCCAACAGACCAAGGGGAAACTGTACACCTTCCATTGATGAAGTCATGTGACAGTGACGAACACGTGCGGGAACACGAGGCAGCGGAAGTGACGTGGGCAAGCTCGCAGCTCGTATGTTATATGTCTGTTTGATACTTCTAATGCCCTGTACACACAGTCGGACTTTGTTCGGACATTCCGACAACAAAATCCTAGGATTTTTTCCGACGGATGTTGGCTCAAACTTGTCTTGCATACACACGGTCACACAAAGTTGTCGGAAAATCCAATCGTTCTAAACGCGGTGACGTAAAACATGTACGTCGGGACTATAAACGGGGCAGTGGCCAATAGCTTTCATCTCTTTATTTATTCTGAGCATGCGTGGCACTTTGTCTGTCGGATTTGTGTACACACGATCGGAATTTCCGACAACGGATTTTGTTGTCGGAAAATTTTATATCCTGCTCTCACACTTTGTGTGTCGGAAAATCCGATGGAAAATGTGTGATGGAGCCTACACACGGTTGGAATTTCCGACAACAAGGTCCTATCATACATTTTCCGTCGGAAAATCCGGCCGTGTGTACGGGGCATTATTGTGAGTACCTTGATTTTATTTTTACTATTTTGTCAATAAACATTTGCAAATACTACACTATCGTGCATCCCTCTTTACATCCCCCCCGTGCCCCATTGCGAGGTTCATTGGATGCGGACACACCAGGGACAAAAGGGGACTCTGATTCCAGACTAGAGACACACACCAGTGGAGCCGGATACGCCATACTGGGAGGCTGCCAAGAAACACATTGAGATATACCCACATGCTGTTACCTTAGAGCGCTAAGGTTAGGGTACATCTGTATGTAGCGCCCACCTACTTAGGTGAGAGCTAAATTCGAGAGTTAGGTGTAGAATTAGGCCAAAATACCAGTATTTTACCCTGCGGTGTAAGCTGGTGGGTTTGATTGACATGGGATGTTGATTAGAGTAGAGGAGGGTGTAACCCCCTGCGCTCTGCTTGTGATAGTTTCCTCTATTTTCTATGTTTTGACCTGGAGGATGGGAGGAATACAAGTTAGAGTGACAGGTAGTTCTGGAAGACCCCTCTAGACCAATCATAAATTTGCTTGGGCAGAGGCAGGACTTCTATATAAGGCTTGGTCACATGCTTCCTGGGGTTCTTGGTGCATGGGAGTTTGAGAGATCCAGGAGGAAGGATGTAGTTCGGATACAGCTTTGGTGCTCTCCCCTGCGGGGGGAGGGGAAGCATGCGGTGTGGAGAGGAGACTTGAGAGGAAGGTTCTTCACAGGACAGATGCTACTACTGACAGACACAAGGACTGGGAGAGGATCTTCTATGTGCTTCATGGATGGTCGCACGGTAACACACGTGAGTGTAACCCAGGGGAACAGTGCTTCTAAAGACTTTATAGGGATTAGTGTGCGGGTTCAGGAGAACAGGGCTGGGCCTTAGAGAACTAATACCCTGGAGCAATCCAAAAGTCATCTCTTGGACTTTATTCAGAGTATCGTTCACAGAGTTAAACTAGAAGTGCTGTGCAGTCAGGAACTAGTGACTAACTGGAAGAAGAAGAGATGCATTACACAAAATGGGAACCGGTGCAAGATGGAAGTTCTATTCACAAAGGCTTCATATATTCTGGGAAGAATGTTGTATTTTCATTGCTTAAAACATTGGAAGTTATTCAGAGTGGCTTTTCAATGTAATGCAGCATTAAACACCAAAAGCAGAATAAAGATGTATAAAGTTTAACTGTTCATGGACTGTCTGTCGTGTTACTTCAATGAGGGAAAGGGGGTAATGGGAACACACTTCAGGGAAGAACGAACTATTAGCAGCTCCCACGGTGGTAGTGCGCTTCGTATACATTACTCTGCACAGGAACCAGGAAGTCACCTATCATCAGTACTTTATGCCAGAGGATTGTCACTAGCACCAGCACTTTGTCATTTCATGCTGACACTGCTAAATATACAGCCACTTACCTACTTTGCACCTTATATGGACACTACTTATCTTTTTTGTTTTTATCTATAAAAACATTTGCAGCATATACCTATATGAAGGAAACTTTTTTTGTATGCTTTTATATGCCGTTTAGGATTTTACCTATTCCTTCAGGATTTATTGCAATTTTAGTGCACCTTCTTTTGAGCACTGTTTTTTTTTTCCCACTTCATTTGTACACCATATGGATATATTTTCTATTACTGTTCTATGAAGAATCATTTGAGTGTTTGATATATTTTTATTGTTTTATTGATACACTTTTTATTGTTTTATCCGAAGAAATTGCAGGGCATGTGATACGTTTTCATACTGCCTAGGATTGGATATATTTTGACCTTTGAACATTGTCTCTTTCAACTATATCTTTTATTGAGCACCTTTGCACTTTATTACACACAGTATTTAGGTTCATAGCACAGCACTACCTTCACTTTATATATTTTCTGGGTTCTGATATTTCCTTCAGTGTTGCAGCATATTGTTAAAAAAATGCACACACTTGGTAGCGCAGGAATATCATTGTATTATACATCATTTCTTCTTGTATCACACCCATCATGCCTGGTAACCCACTCTACAAGGAAGGATGTCAGCTCTCCCTAACCCTCAAGGTCACCATTAGACCTCTGGGGCCCCAGGACCTTACTACACACCCAAAAGTGGAACTCTCACTTATACTCTTCCTCCCCTCCTCCAGTGTCACATTTGGCAGGGGGGGGGGACGGAGGACCTGTTTTTGACAGGCTCACTTCCGGAGACGGGCTGCGGCCCGATCTCCCGGAAGTTCAGCCCCTCCTCCTTCCCCCACCACTGGACCAATTAGAAAGCACAGTGCGCTTCACGCATGCACAGTAGGGAACCAGGAGTGAAGCCAAAAGGCTTCACTGCCTGGTTCCCTTACCAGGAATGGCAGCAGCAGCACCCGGGAGTCGATCCAAAGATCGCCTGGGGTGCCGACATCACTGGCTCCCTGGACAGATAAGTGCCCTAATATTAAAAGTCAGTAGCTACATTATTTGTAGCTGCTGACTTTTATTTTTTTTCACTCAGGCTGGACCTCCTCTTTAAAGAGGGCAATTAGGAGCTGAATTTCTGGCAGTATTTTGTTGTGCTCGCAGTGCTTTTAAAAGAAACAAAAAAGATGGAGAAATGTGCATGTGTGCAATGATGTATTGCATGTCTACTGCCCAGACATTATATGCATGAAGGTAAAAAAAACTTCAGTGTGCAGCATTCCCCTCAGGCCCCCCTCCATACTCACCTGGGCCCGATCCTGATCCAGTGATGTGCAGGAGAGCACAAACTCTCCAGGGTCTGTGCCTCCTCATTATCCATTGGCTTCTGCTGCTGTCAATCACAGCCATGTAGGGAGCAGGGGGGTCTCATAGTCACAGAGGCAGCTCAGGAGCGAGCATGCATGAGAGTGCCCCCAGAGCAAGCAGTTTTCTCTGGGGGCACTCAACGGGGGGAGGGGCAAGGAGCATCAGCGGGGGACCCGAGAAGAGGAGGATCAGGGCTGCTCTGTGCAAAACCATTGCACAGAGCAGGTATCTATGACAGGTTTATTATTTTTTTTTAAAAGCTGAACCTTTACAAAAGCTTTAGGCTGGACACACTCAATTTTTTTGTTCTGTTCAACCCAGTGGGCTGAACGAAAAAAATCAGACAGACCTACCAACACCAGCAATGTTGTTATGGCGATCTCCCCCGCTGGTCTATTGTGTTCGACAGGGGGACTGTCCCCATTAGAACACACTGATCAGCGCTGGCAGTTATTAGCTGCCAGCACTGATTGGCTTCTGGTCGAATGCTGGTTTTCCAGCAAGACCATTTGACAGAAGCTGAGACCAGCTGTATAGCTGTACAGCTGAGAAAAGGCAGCTGTACACACTGTCCGAATGTCGGGTGTTGTTCAGGAGGAATGTGTGTATTCGGATTGTGTGTACCCAGCTTTAGTGAGAGCGTGCATTAAGCATGTGGTAGGGCCACTTGCCCTGCACTTGGGGATACCTTTCACCGTGAATGCGCTCATCAATGCACAGGACCAGGTGAGGACTGAGTTCCGGTTGCCACAGGAGACTGACTGCTGAGGAGAGAGCCAAAACATCAACCCCCCCCCCCCCCCCCTGGAGGACCCATCACCTAGACCAGGTACCACGCTTTGCAACTGGGTGCATGTAACTTGTTCTTGGTTATCAATCGCAACAGCATTCCTTCTCCTGATAGACTATCGAGTTGACCTTTGTAGTAGCTTCCCTTTGTACCCCACAGGTGTTTTACTGACCCAAGTTCTTTTGATATGCCAGATCCAGCATGCACCCCTTTGAATGACTTCAGACCAGACTTGTTGATGCAACTTTACTTAAAAGTCTCTTAGCATTACAGTTCAACATGAACAACATCCTCAACGTGACCCTAGCTACCTCTAGTTGGCTCCAAGCAACTCTCCAAAAGGTAGTAGTCCATTTTAGGCGATCTCCAAGTCCTGGCTGATCTCACGATTCCCGGTGCCTCCATCGGACTGTAAAGTGCAGCAGTCATTTTCCAACACATTCACAACATGTACAGCTAAGGGCTGCAATGACCAGCTCTCAGATCCTAGCTTTCCCCCTTATTATATCACCAGTGGGAAATCTGCATCCAAAAAGCTCGGGAACAGCAGCAACACAAACTAACTCTTTCCCCCCAGCCTGGGTCAGCCACTGACTGTACTAGCATCTTTGTAGGCAACCTGCCTACATGCATTCTTTCAGCACAGAAAAGCCATTCCTCGTGGATGCATGCATGCAGCTGCTCAACATTAAAGCTCCCCTGCCCAACAGCCGCATAACTGCATACAGCCAGTGGGAACAGATTAATTCAAAAGCCCAATGTTTCTGTCTGCAAAATTCCTATGTTTAAGACATCATAGCATTACAGACATCATATAGCAATAAACCTGTGAAAGTTGGGTTGCATCTTATAAATGTATATGTGTTGGCCCATAGGATATGTAATATGATTAATAATAATATCTATATACAGTATAACCAGGATTTTGACCTATGGTTGTCCCTAAATATATATTTGAATACCCTGCCAGTGCATGTTGGGGGCTGGCATAGGTGTAGTAACAGAGATGCAGGCTTTTTAAAGCCACCAGAAAAAATAAATTAAAAATCGGGCCCCCTGCAGGTTTAATTCATAATGTACTAGTATGCACTGCATACTAGCACCTTACGACAGACTTACCTGGACACAGACCCTCAAGCAAAGGGCTGCCACGGCTTCCCAGTGCTTCCATCTTCACCCGGTCTTCCTTTGTGGACTCCGGATGCATGAATGGCTGGGGCCGTGATGACGTCATTCCCGCAGGTATGCTGTCCCTTCAGAACGCATGCGCTGGTGACATCCCTGCATGTTGTGTGAATATCTCTTAAACTGTGCAAGTTTAGGAGATATTTACTGTACCTACAGGTAAGCCTTGTCATATCTTTAACTACTTGTATGTTATGCAACTGATACTACATACAGTATATAAGTGGTTAGTAGTTTATGAGAATTCTGTTTAAATGAGTTGACAGCGTTGGAATGATGTTTAGCAATATAGTGTTACATTTGTCATAGACATAATTTCCTTTTCCTGTTCTCCCTAACAGCAGACCATGACTCGTAATTGCCTAAAGAAAGAATGTCTTGTCCAAGATCACCCTGTTATAATAAATAGGATACGTTATTTTTAATACTGTAACTTTTGATGATATTTCAGATAACATAAGCTGTATAAATGGGTTGGAGAGACCAGGGGGAAGCTATATACGGATCTTTGCAATTTTATATTTGTTTGTTATAACCAGACAATTATTTTAATATGGTTTTGTGCAACCATAAATCTTGGATATAATTGACATTGAATTGTGGTACCTAAAATGACCCAAAAAATATCAGGTGGACCTATTTTCTTCTATACCATGTATTCAAATGGGGGATGTTGGTACCCAATGTAGAAGCTATTTGTACACCCATATAATAAAAAGTATCTGTTATATTTCTGCAGCTATCTGCTGGAAATGTGCTGTTCAGAGCGAGCTTAACTTACAAAAGTGCGCTATTGAGGAGACATTGTTAGAGTTGACAACTATTACTTGTTTAATCTGGTATTGCAGTCATATAGCAGATACAGTATCTCACAAAGGTGAGTACACCCCTCATATTTTTGTAAATAGTTTATTCTATCTTTTCATGTGACAACACTGAACAGCTTGTGTACAGCTTGTATAACAGTGTCAATAACTCAACACACGGCCATTAATGTCTAAACTGCTGGCAACAAAAGTGAGTACACCCCTAAGTGAAAATGTCCAAATTGGGCCCAAAGTGTCAATATTTTGTGTGGGCACCATTATTTTCCAGCACTGCCTTAACCCTCTTGGTCATGGAGTTCACCGGAGCTTCACAGGTTGCCACTGTAGTCCTATTCCACTCCTCCATTACGACACCACTGAGCTGGTGATTGTTAGAGACCTTGTGCTCCTCCACCTTCCATTTGAGGATGCCCCAAAGATGCTCAATAGGGTTTAGGTCTGGAGACATGCTTGACCACTCCATCACCTTTACCCTCAGCTTCTTTAGCAAGGCAGTGGTCATCTTGAAGGTGTGTTTGGGGTCGTTATCATGTTGGAATACAGCCCTGTGGCTCAGTCTCCGAAGGGAGGGGATCATGCTCTGCTCACAGTACTTGTTGGCATTTATGGTTCCCCCAATGAACCGTAGCTCCCCAGTGCCGGCAGTACTCATGCAGCCCCAGACCATGACACTCCCACCACCATGCTTGACTGTAGGCAAGACACACTTGTCTTTGTGCTCCTGACTTGGTTGCCGCCACACACGTTTGACACCATCTGAACCAAATAAGTTTATCTTGGTCTCATCAGACCACAGAACATGGTTCCAGTAATCCATGTCCTTAGTCTGCTTGTCTTCAGCAAACTGTTTGTAGGCTTTCTTGTTCATCATCTTTAGAAGAGGCTTCCTTCTGTAACGACAGCCATGCAGAACAATTTGATGCAGTGTGCGGCGTATGGTCTGAGCACTGACAGGCTGACCCCCCACCCCTTCAACCTCTGCATCAATGCTAGCAGCACTCATACGTCTATTTCCCGAAGACAACCTCTGGATATGACACTGAGCATGTGCACTCAAGTTCTTTGGTCAACCATGGCGAGGCCTGTTCTGAGTGGAACCTGGCCTGTTAAACCGCTGTATGGTCTTGGCCACTGTGCTGCAGCTCAGTTTCAGGGTCTTGGCAATCTTATAGCCTAGACCATCTTTATGTAGAGCAACAATTCTTTGTTTCAGATCCTCATAGAGTTCTTTTCCATGAGTTGCCATGTTGAACTTCCAGTGACCAGTAACACACCTGCTCCCCATTCACACCTGAGACCTTGTAACACTAACAAGTCACATGACACTGGGGAGGGAAAATGGCAATTGGGCCCAATTTGGACATTTTCACTTAGGGGTGTACTCACTTTTATTGCCAGCGATTTAGACATTAATGACTGTGTGTTGAGTTATTTTGAGTGGACAGCAGATTTACACTGTTAATGCCCTGTACACACGGTCGGATTTTCCGACGGAAAATGTGCGATCGGAGCTTAAAGTCGGAAATTCCAACCGTGTGTGGGCTCCATCTGACTTTTTCCATTGGAATTTCCGTCACACAAAGTTTGGGAGCAGGCTATAAAATTTTCCGACAACAAAATCCGTTTGCGTAAATTCCGACCGTGTGTGGACAATTCCGACGCACAAAGTGCCGTGCATGCTCGGAATAAATTCCGAGATGGAACTGCTCGGTCTGGTAAAATTAGCGTTCGTAATGGATATAGCACTTTCGTCACGCTGCAATGTTTTAAATTCTTTAATGCAGCGCACTCTCTTCTTCTTTATTTGAAGAATTTGTGTGCTAAGTATACCTATTTTTTTTAACATAGGGGAGAAAAGACTCGGAGGACACAACTCATCAGAGGAGCCAACAGACCCCCCACCTCATGAAGAAGGGGAAATCCCCCAAACTCAAGCAGAGGAGGAGGAGGGAGACGTTGTGGAAATAGTCACCACAACAGGTGAGTGTCTGCAACCACAGGCTCAGGTAAGAGATGGATGCCTGCATATTTATAATAGATGGTGTGTTTTTTTTTTTTTTTTTTTTATATTTTAGGTGATCGTGATGTTGTGGAAGGGGAATGTCACTTCACCAGTGAAATTGTCCAGATCCTCATCGGGGAGATAATGGGGTGTAATAGGGATTTGGAAAACATCAAGCAAACAATCAATGATGTTCAAAACAAAATGAAGAATATCATTGATGTTTTAGGGAGAATTTAAAACCCCTAGAAATCCCTAATTTATTTCTTCTGTATTCTATTTTTTTGTGACAATTCTTGGACATATTCTAGAAAAGTCAAATTTTGAAGATGCACACGGTGTGTCAACATGTGCTATCTGCCATCACGGGAGATCAATGTACGCGTTTTGGGGGTGCAACCCCTTCCTCAATAATAAAGTAGCTGAGAGGAAGGGGTTGCACCCACAAAATACGTCCATTGATCCCCCATGATGGCAGCTAGCACATGTTGACATTAGGCAATTTGTGTGCATCTTCAAAATGTGGCTTTTCCAGGGGTGACTTCACCCCATCTGCTGAACACAATATCAAACACAGTTTATAAATACTCATGTCTGATATTGTCTTCACTTTCTAGAAAAGTTGAACTTTGTAAGTTCCAGAGTTGTGTATTTTTTTATGATTTTAAACATGCCTCTTTTACCTTAAAAGGCAATTTCTACTTTTAATGTGATCTAAAAAATTGTTATACAACAAACATGTTGGTTTGTTCTAAAAACCTTTTATAAATGCATATGTGATTGTGCTTTGATTAACCACTTGCTTACAGGGCACTTAAACCCCCCTCCTATCCAGACCAATTTTCAGCTTTCAGCGCTGACGCAATTTGAATGACAATTGCGCGGTCATACAACACTGTACCCAAATTAAATTTTTATCATTTTTTTCACCACAAATAGAGCTTTCTTTTGGTGGTATTTGATCACCTCTGCGGTTTTTACTTTTTGTTAAAAAAATGTAAAAAACTGAATTAAAAAAAAAAAAAAAATTTTTATTTTTTTATATTTTGTTATAAATAATTTAAAACGGGTAATTTTTCTCCTTCGTTGATGTACACTGATGAGGCGGCAGTGATGGGCACTGATGGGTGGCAGTGATGGGCAGCACTGGCAGGTGGCACTGATTGGCACTACAGGTGGGCACTGATAGGTGGCACTTGTGGGCATTGATAGGTGGCACTTGTTGGCACTGTTAGGTGGCACTTGTGGGCAGTGTTAGGTGGCACTTTTAGGTGGCACTGATGAGGCAGATGTGCCTCTTCCACTTTGGGACCGATGTCCCTGACATCTCAGCCAGTGATCGGCTTTTTTTTCTACTCGCGCTGTCAGCGTGAGTAAAAGAAAAAACGATTACCGATCTTTTGTTTACATCATGTGATCAGCTGTCATTGGCTGACAGCTGATCACATGGTAAGGGGCCGGGACCGGCCCCTTACTTGGATCGGTGATCAACTGAGTCTCAGTGACTCGGTGATCACAGTGCGCCCGGCGCGCGCCCTGCAGGGCGCGCAGCGAGCGTGCACAGGGGAAGCCGTCATATGACGGCCTCCCGGGAATGCAGGTCCACGCTGTGGCCGTCATTCGGCCATAGCGCGGATGTCTAGTGGTTAAAAAAGATTGAGAATCAACAATGTGTGGCTACTTCTTTCAATGCTCAAAAGCATTTTTTGTAGTAAAGCTGGTGTTTTCAGTGACAGTGGGGGTTATTTACTAAAGGCAAATCCACTTTGCACTACAAGTGCAGTTTCAGTGCAGTCTCAAGTGCACTTGTATTGCAAAGTGTATTTTTCTTTAGTAAATAACACCCACAGTGCTTTCTAATTTTACACAATCACGCCATTTTCAGGACTCCCCAAATTTCAGTCATGGTCAGCTAAAAGAAAGCCAAGCAGTAAACCAAAGCAAATATTTGTTCAGTTTAAAATATCTTTTTATTTAAAAAATGTCTCAGACATTGTCTGGCATATCGATGGCCCCCCTACCCGCAAAGTATTCCATGTATCTTATACGGACCTCGTGGGCACTCTGGGGGGACAAGCCAGGACAGCCAGCTTCAAGCGGTGTCAGGGTTGGTTCATTATTATGAATTCTGGCCTCAGGCCCAACTGAGCCAGCATAGTTCCAAGAATTTCTCCTGAAAAAGTTGTGGATAACACAGCAAGCCAGGATGATGTGATTGAGTTTATATTCCGCCATGTGTATCGGTGTAAGAAATAGGCGAAACCGGCTGGCCATTATTCCAAACGTGTTCTCCACCACTCTTCTGGCTCTGGCCAGCCAGTAATTAAAAACCCTCTGGTCCGGGGAGAGGGTCCTCATAGGGAATGGCCGCATAAGATGGTGCAAACGCAAACGCTGTGCAAACGCTTCATCCGCAAAAAAGACGAATGGGAGTCCTTCTGCATTGTCTTCTGGAGGTGGCAAGCCCAAGCTGCCATTCTGGAGACACCTGTAGAACTCCGTGTGGGCGATGACTCCACCATCTGACATCCGGCCATTCTTCCCCACATCCACATACAGGAACTCGTAAGTAGCCGACACCACCGCCAACATCACAATACTATTGAACCCCTTGTAGTTGTAATAGTATGACCTACGAGTTGGGTGGTGGGACGATGTGGACGTGTTTCCCATCAATTGCCCCAACGCAGTTAGGAAAGGCCCACTGCTGGGCAAAGTGAGAGGCCACAGTCTGTCATTCCTGTGGGTTGGAAGGAAACTGTGAAGTCAAACAAGAAAAAAAAATAATCTTTTTGCACATAAACATTGAAAGCCGATTAGACACAAACATTCTTGGAAAACATCAGTATAACATTTATTTTAGGGAGTATCTAAAGACAAAGGTATAAGGTCCACCTATCAAATTTCTCCCCCCACCCTCTCATGGGCCATTTTAAAAATTTTAGGGGGGGGGATGTTTTGGCCAGGTAACCCTCTCCACTTCATTGAGAGATGAATGCCTAAATAATGTGTATTACTTTGGCCAGCCCCTCCTTACTTACACTCAGGGGCGTAACTAGAAATCACAGGGCCCCATAGCAAAATGTTGTATGGGGCCCCCCTGCAAACAGCCCCCCCCCCACAACCGCCTTAGTATCAGTGCAGCATGACCTGTGCCCCATACAGCGTGACCTGTGCACAATGCAGCATGACCTGTGCCCAATGCAGTGTGACCTGTGCCCCATACAGCGTGACCTGTGCCCCATACAGCGTGACCTGTGCCCCATGCAGCGTGACCTGTGCCCCATGCAGCGTGACCTGTGCCCCATGCAGCGTGACCTGTGCCCCATGCAGCGTGACCTGTGCCCCATGCAGCGTGACCTGTGCCCCATGCAACGTGACCTGTGCCCCATACAGCGTGACCTGTGTCCCATACAGCGTGACCTGTGTCCCATACAGCGTGACCTGTGTCCCATACAGCGTGACCTGTGTCCATACAGCATGACCTGTCCCCCTTACAGCGTGACCTGTGCTACATACAGCCTCACCTGTGCAGAGGAAGAGGCAAGCCACCCGGATCAGCAGAGAGCAGGATTGCCCGCTGTAATATCCTTCATTTTACTTTCCCGTCTTCCCGGGGCTCATCATCACATAGCCCACCTCTTGGCCTGACGCCTTTGATGACGTCACACATCCCGCATTGGACCGGCATTCTCTCTATCAAAGGTGCCGGGCCAAGAGGTGGAGCTATGTGACGTGAGCCCCGGGAACACTGGAAGTTCTAAGGAAAGCTATTACAGTGAGCAATCACACTCTCTGGTGATACGGATAGCTTGCCTCTTCCTCTCTTCTCTCTTCCCCTGGCTGGGGTGTGCACAGGTCACGCTGTATGGGGCACAGCGGTGCTGTCATCCTCACCGGGCCCCATAGCGGCTGCGGGCCCCATAGCGTTTGCATGGGTTGCTATGGCGGTAGTTACGCCACTGCTTACACTATTGGCAGCCCGCTGGACAGGTAAGAAGTGTCATAATACAAAGATATAAATACACACTATACACATTTTAGCACATTTTTATATTCTGCTATTACCTATCAAGATAATAATAGGATACAAAAACTTTAAACAGTACCATTTGAAAGTATTCAGGCAGGCCCTTGCACGACATGCTTTGGGGAATTCATCCATAAATCTGACCACAAAAGAGGTGGGTGTAGTGTGTGTGGGTTTGGCAAAGTCAGCAGATACAGGATTGGTATCAGCTGAGTTAGCAGTTGGGGGGGAGAGAGGGTTCCAAATGATTTTGGGACCCCAAGAAAAAAACCTCTGGCACTCTGCCTGAATTTAAAGCACAAATCACAATTTTAAACATTTTAGGGGTTATTTTGGGTAAAGCACTACTATGGAGCTGACAAAATACATTGTTAATTGAGTAGACAAGGTGGATATAGGCCCAGGAGAGCATGCCGGGGAGGTAAGTGAAGGCAAATATGTATGAAGGACAAAAAAAAAATTGATAAAAAAATCCAGCACATATGAGGACAAAGGGGACATTCACAGCATATTACAATCATGGTAATTAGGGAATGAGGAAAGAAACACAATACATTAACAAACATTAAATGCAATAAAATGTGATGTTAAAGGATAAAAATCTTACCTTAATATTCTCCTTCTGCAGGACCTGGATGATGGCAGAACAGGTCTCTGGGATAATGATCTCCAGAGCCTGGGGGGAGATGCCTGTCGAGAACTTGAGGTCCTGCAGGCTTCTCCCCGTCACCAAGTACCGCAGGGTGGCGACGAGCCTCTGCTCCGGAGTGATGGCTTGCCTCATGCAGGTATCCTGCCTGCTGATATAGGGGATCAGCAAAGCCAACAAACGGTGAAATACAGGGTCCGTCATCTGGAGAAAGTTCCTGAAATCGTTAGGATTATTCTCACGGATCTCACGGCTTGGTCACGCTGGAACTCCTCCTCGCTCTGTTCATGGACTGGGTTTGTGTCAAAGTAAGGACCCCAACACCAAGCCCCCAGCACAGCATGAACTCTACGATGAGTACGTACACGCAACATGGCTAGAAAATGGTCGGCTGGTCAGAACGAAATAACAGAACGCACTGAAGAACAGCAAGGCCTGTGAAGAGCGACCTGAAAATCAGTAACGAACGGACAAGAACACAATGACAAGGCAATGGGAACTCGCACTGCACGCACTGAAGAGCAGATACAAACCCACAAGCACAAACTGAACAGCAGAAATACGATCTGAAAACCACGAGTCTGAAAAAGCGTAAATCATCTCTCACCAAACTTTTACTAAAACGAGATTAGCAAAAGGAGCCCAAAGGGTGCCGCGCTTGGTATTGAACTGCCTTTTTATAGTCTCGTCGTACGTGGTGTACGTCACTGCATTCTTGGCGTTCGGAAATTCCGACAACTTTGTTTGACTGTGTCTATGCAAGACAAGTTTGAGCCATGGATTTTGTTGTCGGAATGTCCGATCAATGTCCGACCGTGTGTACATGGCATTATACAAGCTGTACACTCACTACTTTACATTGTAGCAAAGTGTCATTTTTTCAGTGTTGTCACATGAAAAGATATAATAAAATACTTACAAAAATGTGAGGGGTGTACTAACTTTTGTGAGATACTGTATATGTATTACAAGGATACAGCAATCAGATGGTGAAGTGGATAGCACTTTCGCCTAGCAGTAAGAAGGGTTGCTGGTTCGAATCCCAACCACGACACTACCTGCCTGGAGTTTGCATGTTCTCCCTGTGCCTGCGTGGGTTTCCTCCGGGTACTCCGGTTTCCTCCCACACAAAGACATGCTGCTAGGTTAATTGGATCCTGACTAAATTGTCCTTAGTATGTATGAATGTGAGTTAGGGACCTTAGATTGTAAGCTCCTTGAGGGTAGGGACTGATGTGAATGTATAATGTACAATGTATATGTAAAGCGCTGCGTAAATTGACGGCGCTATATAAGTACCTGAAATAAAATAATAATAATAATACTAAAGTGATGCTGTGTTTTTCACACAAAGTATTGAATGCAGTGTGCATTTTTCAAGACTATCTGGTGAACCTCGCCACTACACCTATTTACTAACACATACAAAAACTATTTGGAACAAAATCTGGATAGACATTGAACAGTTGCTCAAAGTTGAATCCTTGGGGTAGATTTACTAAAGGAAAATAGGTTGTTCATTTAGCTCTGCTGACCTCCATCATCTAGTCATGTGCAAGCAGAAATTAGTTTGTATTTTTTTTTCCCTTGCACATAATTGGGTATTCTTTGTGAAATCTCGCCACAGGCACTAAGACAGGGACAGTTTATTTGCAAAGTGCAAATTCCATAGTAAAGTGAATAGCTTTCTTTCCTTTAGTAAATAAACCCCACTGTGTGCATTGAGACAGTTTCCTTGCTGGTAAGCTATGCAGATTCTTGCCATGCAGCTGCCTGTGTAAATGGAGCTTTGGTGTATGTTCTAATGTTGCTTGTCTACATCTGTCTAATGGGCTGATTATAAAAATACTGATTATAAAATATGATTACTATGGCAGACTAACTGGAAAATGACCTTATTATCTAAGATCCCGGGGTCTATCAAATCTGCTAAAAAAGATATCCTTAGCCATTTTTTTACAGCAGCAGGAACCACGATAACTTGTCAATGTAGATCTGCCCAGATAGCCTGCCTCATGGAGTGATCTGTGGAAGTGGATGCTATTAATGATATGGAACATCTTTTGGCAGCAGAGTACGATCAACTCCACAAACATACCTAGGCCTATTGGACGATTTTCCGTCATTCAGGAGGATTTCGAAATTTGGTTACCTCTTTACTACATTACCGCTTCTTGGCACAGCAATAATGGGAGGAGCGACCCCCTCTTACGCCAACCGCGCCCTCTTCTTTTTTTATTTCTACTTCTTGCTTTACCTTCACTTTTCTATCTTTTCTTCTGTTATGATTTTCATTGGCTCACATATCTGGGGATTTTGTTGAGTTGTTGATTATCATTGTACATACTGTATGCTTTGAGTGACCACTTACTTCACGTGATATATTATAGACCCGAGGATAGAACTGCTCAGTGTCAACCCCCATTCAGTTTCGAGGTCACTGCATCATTTTATAATGATATAATATATTAGTGGTTATATTATCTTTGACTGTGTTTATGATAACATGTTATGACTTTGTGTGTTAGCTATAGTGCTACTGTTAATTGCAACAAATTGTTTGTGACGCCAACGCTTTTTCTCTAAATATTTGACTTTACAACTATGTATTGTTGGATACCTGTCCTCTTTACCTGTAAACCTTGTTAAAACTTCAATAAAATTAGATTAAACGTAAAAAAAAAAAAATAAAAAAAAAAAAATGTAATATGCAATATTAGAAATGATTAAAAAAATACAACTTTTTAATTTTCTTCAGTACTGAACATTTTAAAGTAAATACATTTTAAAACAAAAAAAAAATTTTTCTAGGGTGCTCCAGGATCCCCACAAACAAATATGCAAATCTTAACTTTCACCCCAAAGTCAATCTCCCCCATGCTCCTCCCTGCACTCTGCACATCACCATTTAAAGGATCGGGAAGCAATATGTGGAAAAGGGCAAATGAGAAGTCTGTCCTTAGATCTGCAGGCTGATATTTCATTGATAATCACATTGGGTTTTATACAAAACTGAAGGTGCATGCCAGCTGCCCTTGGTGCCTGCATTTAAAACCTGCTGGTGCAAAAATGAACAAAAGCAGAGCGCCAGGTAAGTGTGAGATTAAAAGGCAACACTTTATTCCGTATTCACTGACATGTAAACATCCTGTATAGTGCTCCACTGGTCGGTGTGGACACGCAGGCACAGCTCTCTGCAGTCTCAATGGACCGATAGTGCCTGCACATTAATAGGGCGTACACACGGTCGGACTTTGTTCGGACATTCCGACAACAAAATCCTAGGATTTTTTCCGACGGATGTTGGCTCAAACTTGTCTTGCATACACACGGTCACACAAAGTTGTCGGAAAATCCGATCGTTCTAAACACGGTGACTTAAAACGTGTACGTCGGGACTATAAACGGGGCAGTGGCCAATAGCTTTCATCTCTTTATTTATTCTGAGCATGCGTGGCACTTTGTCCGTCGGATTTGTGTACACACGATCGGAATTTCCGACAACGGATTTTGTTGTCGGAAAATTTTATCTCCTGCTCTCCAACTTTGTGTGTCGGAAAATCCGATGGAAAATGTCCGATGGAGCCCACACACGGTCGGAATTTCCGACAACACGCTCCGATCGGACATTTTCCGTCGGAAAATCCGACCGTGTGTACGGGGCATTACACTGACCAGTGGACCAGTATACCTGCTAAAGTGATAAAGTCTCGCCTTTTAACCTCTTCAGCTCCAGAAGGTTTACCCCCTTCATGACCAGGCCATGTTTTGCGATGTGGCATTGAGTTACTTTAACTGACAATTGCGCGGTCGTGCGACACTGTACCCAAATAAAATAAATGTATGTCCTTTTTTTCCCACAAATAGAGCTTTCTTTTGGTGGTATTTGATCACCTCTGCTGTTTTTTTGTGTGCTATAAACAAAAAAATACAGAAAAAAAAAACAATAATGTTTACTTTCCGCTATAAACCACATCCAATAAAAAAATGTTAAAAATCTAATTTCTTCATCAATTTAGGCTAATATGTATTCTTCTACATATTTTTGGTAAACAATCCCAATAAGCGTATATTGATTGGTTTGCGCAAAAGTTATTGTGTCTACAAACTATGGGATATACTTATGGAAGTTTTATTTTTGTTATTGTTTTTACTAGTAATGGCCACAATCAGCAGTTTGTAGCCTGACTGCGACATTGCAGCGGACAATTCTGACACTAAGTGGTACTTTTTGGGGACCAGTGACACCAATACAGTAATCAGTACTAAAAAAAATGCACTGTCACTGTACTGACACTGGCAGGGAAGGGGTTAACATCAGGGGCGATCAAAGGGTTAAATGTGTTCCCTGGGAGTGCTTGCTAACTGTGGAGGGGGGGGGGGGTGCTTTGACTGGGGGAAGACAAAGATCTGTGTTCCTGCTTAGCAGAAACACAAGATTTCCATCTTCCCCTCTGACAGAACAGCGATCTGCCTTGTTTACATAGGCAGACCGCCATTCTGTCTGCCACGGGCGGGTCCTGCTGTTTCCAATCACAGCAGGAGGCGGTTGCCAGCGTAGTGTGTTCACACCCCAGACCCGGCAATTGAAAATCATGTACGGGTACTTGATTTCGCACTGAAAGGCCACCCTGCTGCAGTAAATGCGGTTAATCTTACACTTACCTGGCACTCTGCCTTTGTTCTTTTTTGCATGTTCACGAGGGAATTCCCATATCCTTTGGTCTGCAGAATATACAGTGGATATGAAAAGTGGATGTGAAAAGTCTACACAACCCTGTTAAAATGTCAGGTTTCTGTGATGTAAAAAAAATGAGACAAAGATAAATAATTTCAGAACTTTTTCCACCTTTAATGTGACCTATAAACTGTACAACTCAATTCAACAATAAACCGAAATCTTTTTGGTGCATGGAAGTAAAAATAAAAAACTAAAAATATGGTTGCATAAGTGTGCACACCCTTAAACTAATACTTTGTTGAAGCACCTTTTGATTTTATTACAGCACTCAGTCTTTTTGGGTATGAGTCTATCAGCATGGCACATCTTGACTTGGCAATTTTTGCACACTTTTCTTTGCAAAAACACTCCAAATCTGTCAGATTGTGAGGGCATCTCCTGTGCACAGCCCTCTTCAGATCACCCCACAGATTTTCAATTTTTCAATGGGATTCAGGTCTGGGCTCTGGCTGGGCCATTCCAAAACTTTAATCTTCTTCTGATGAAGCCATTTCTTTGTTGATTTGGATGTATGCTTTGGGTCGCTGTCATGCTGAAAGATGAAGTTCCTCTTTAGAAGCCTAAAGGTTTTGTGCCAATTTTGACTGGTATTTGGAACTGTTCATAATTCCCTCTACCTTGACTAAGGCCCCTGTTCCAGCTCAAGAAAACCAGCCCCAAAGCATGATGCTGCCACCACCATGCTTCACAGTGGGTATGGTGTTCTTTTGGTGATGTGCAGTGTTGTTTTTGCACCAAACATATCTTTTGGAATTATGGCCAAAAAGTTCAACCTTGGTTTCATCAGAGCATAACCCATTTTCCCACATGCTTTTGGAAGACTTCAGATGTGTTTTTGCAAATTTTAGCCAGGCTTGGATGTTTTTCTTTGTAAGAAAGGGCTTCCGTCTTGCCACTCTACCCCATAGCCCAGACATATGAAGAATACGTGAGATTGCTGTCACATGTACCACACAGCCAGTACTTGCCAGATATTCCTGCAGCTCCTTTAATGTTGCTGTAGGCCTCTTGGCAGCCTCCCTGACCAGTTTTCTTCTTGTCTTTTCATCAATTTTGGAGGGACGTCCAGTTCTTGCTAATGTCACTGTTGTGCCATATTTTCCCCACTTGATAATGACTGTCTTCACTGTGTTCCATGGTATATTTAATGCCTTGGAAATTCTTTTGTATCCTTCTCCTGAAGCCATTACTACGTAAATACCACAAACTATCCCGCTTACAATACACCAAACAGCACAGAGACAAGCCTCAAACCTTCTGGCACAAAGTCATTTGGAGTGATGGGACCAAAATTTAGCTTTTTGGCCACAACCATAAACGCTACATTTGGAGAGTCAACCAGGCCTATGATGAAAGGTACTATGAAACACAGAGGTGGTTTGCTGATGTTTTTTTTGGGGATGTGTGAGCTATAAAGACACAGGAAATTTGGTCAAAATTGATGGCAAGATGAATGCAGTATGTTATCAAAAAATATTGGAGGAACATTTGCATTCATCAGCCAGGAAGCTGCGCGTGGAACGTACTTTGACATTACAACATGACAATTATGCAAAACACAAGGCCAAGTCGACCTGTCCTTGGCTACAGCAGAATAAAATGAAGGTTCTGCAGTGGCCATCTCAGTCTCCTGACCTCAATATCATTGAGCCACTCTGGGGAGATCTCAAACGTGCAGTTCATGCAAGAAAGCCCAAGAATTTACAGGAACTGGAGGCTTTTTGCCAAGAGAAATGGACAGCTTTACCATCTGAGAAGATAAAGAGCCTCATCCACAAATACCGCAAAAGACTTCAAGCTGTCATTGATGTAAGGGGGCAATAAACAAAATTAAGAACTGGGGTATGTAAACTTTTGATCAGGGTCATTTGGGCAGTTTCTGTTGTGATTATGATTGAAACAGAGTAAACACAGATGATTGATAATAAATGGTTTCAGCCAAACACTAACCATGAGTGAAATCAAAGTTTTTGTGTTATCATTCATATTCTCTGAAAAATGGCCAAGAAATCATAAATTCTGCCAGGGTATGTAAACTTATGAGCACAACTGTAGTACACTGTAAACTCTGATTGTGTGGCAAGTTTAACGTATATACATTACACCTAAGCTTTATTTAGCAAGATGTTTTTACTTAATAATTCGAAAATTCCAGGATTTCCAACACAATACAAATGAGGGGGTGAACAGTGTTATGTGAAGACACAGCTTAAATTGAATAGACCATTTGATTCAGTGGGTGGGTGTAAGGTATCTGCTCCGTGCGGCAGGATGGTTGCTATGCAACAGACTCCAGAGAGACAGAGGGAGAACCATAGTAAGGGAGAGAGAACAGTGATTATCAGTGATTAAAAAATGGCACACAAATATGAACAATGTGTTTTTCTCTTTGTGATGAAACATTTTATTAAATCCAGACAGCATTGTGCTGCTGGGTAAAATTGTGTTATCTGAAGGCTTTCCTTTCTTAAAAATATATGTCATGTGCGTACACACAAATGTTACAATAAACATGGGGGAGTACTAGCATATTCTACAATGGAAAAGTATCTGGCATTTACACCATTCTGTTCTGATATTTTTAAATGTGGTCACAGACACATCATTGTGTTATACTTCCTTACAATTGAACTGGTACAATAAGAGAATCAATTCTGCACCTTGGCTAATCACAGCTGCTTTTGCATGATGCTAAATTTAAAGTGGTTACTTACAACAAATGTCTTTTAGAAGTACAATAATAATTACCTTTGTGGCAATCAAAAATTTTCAAAACTAATGAGGGTGCGTTACCCTACTCACCAAACGCCACTGGTATAAAACGTAACCTTTATTAACCATTTCAGCCCCGGAAGGATTTACCCCCTTAACGACCAGGCCATTTCTTGCAATACGGCAGTGCGCCGCTTTAACTGACAATTGCGCAGTCGTGTGAAGTTGTACCCAAACAAAATTTATGTCCCCCCCCCACCCCAAAATAGAATTTTCTTCTGGTGGTACTTGATCACCTTTGCGGGCTTTTATTTTTTGCGCTATAAACAAAAAAAGAGCGACAATTTTGACAAAGAAACAAACTTTTTTACTTTCTGCTATATGACACATCCAAAAAAAAAAAATGTAAAAAATCTAATTTCTTCATCAGTTTTGGCCAATACGTATTCTTCTACATATTTTTGGTAAAAAAAATCCCAATAAAGGTGTATTGATTGGTTTGCGCAAAAGTTATAGCGTCTACAATATAGGGGATAGATTTAGGGACTTTTAATTGTTATTGTTTTTACCCCTGCAGGTTTGTCATAATGTGCCAGTATGCATTATTATAAAATAGTTTTTTATTCATTTCTGTTATAAAATTTTGTAAATAAATAATCCTTAATACATTTATGGCAAAATTTATTCTGACACATTTTGTTGGGAAAAAAATAACCCAAATCAGTGTATATTATTTATTCTGTAGGAAAGTTATAGAGTCCACAAAATATGTAGGCGTAATCCTGGACTCTGAACTAACCTTTCGGCCCCACATTCTATCACTATCCAAAATTTACCGCCTCAACCTCCGCAACATCTCCAAGATATGCCCCTTCCTAACCAATGTCACCACAAAGCTTCTAATCTACTCCCTGGTCATCTCCCACCTCGACTACTGCAACTCCCTCCTCATTGGCTTACCTCTAAATAGGCTATCCCCACTTCAGTCCATCATGAACGCTGCTGCCAGGCTCATCCACCTCACAAACCGCTCAGCGTCTGCTACCCCTCTCTGCCAATCCCTCCATTGGCTTCCACTCAGTCATCGAATTAAATTCAAGATACTAACTATAACTTACAAAGCCATCCACAACCTGGTCCCCAGCTACATCAATAACCTAGTCTCAAAATACCAACCTAATCGTTCTCTTCGCTCCTCCCAAGACCTCCTGCTCTCAAACTACCTTGTCACATTATCCCATGCTCGCCTTCAGGACTTCTCCAGAGCCTCTCCCATCCTCTGGAATGCTCTACCCCAATCCATCTGATTTTCTCCTACTTTATCCACTTTCAGACAATCCCTGAAAACTCATCTCTTCAGAGAAGCCTATCTGGCCCCCACCTAACAACTGTACATGTATTTTCTCAATCAGCACATCACCCACAGTTATTACCTCTTGTATCTCTTGACCTTCCCTCTTAGATTGTAAGCTCCAAGGAGCAGGGCCCTCTGATTTCTACTGTATTAAAGTGTATTGTATTTGTACTGTCTACCCTCAAGTTGTAAAGCTCTACGCAAACTGTTGGCGCTATATAAATCCTGTATAATAATAATAATAATATTTATTATATAATAATGTATAATAATATATATAATAATAATATGGGATATACACTCAGCCAGTTTATTAGGTACACCTTGCTAGTAGTGGGTTGGACCCCCTTTTGCCTTCATTCTTCGTGGCATAGATAGAACAAGGCATTATCCTCCACACAACTGCCACTCACTGGATATTTTCTCTTTTCCCCACCATTTTCAGTAAACCCGAGAGATGGCTGTGCGTGAAAATCCCAGAAACACTCAGACCAGCCCGTCTGGCACCAACAACCATGCCACGTTCAAAGTCTCTTAAATCCTCTTTCTTCCCCATTCTGATGCTTGGTTTGACCTTCAGCAAGTCATCTTCACCACGTCTAGATGCCCAAATGCATTGAGTTGCTGCCATGTCATTGGCTGATTAACTATTTGTGTTACCAAGCAATTGAACAGGTGTACCTAATAAAGTGGCTGGTGAGTGTATATTTTTAGCTCAAAAAAAAAGTTAATTCTCTTGCTCGCAGCATTTTCCAAACTCCCCTTTTTTTTGCTGCTGTGATCTGACATTCTGTTAGAGGGTGGATAAGTTCCCGCTTCATGGTCCTACTGTAGGTAGGAATGTAGCCATCCACTCTTGCTCACTCCTGAGATGGACTATTGGATCTGTAGTGTGCATAGAGCAGTGTACATGGCTGCAACTAACATTAGAGGGAATAGGAGAGATTTTTTGGGATGTTGGGGTGGAGAACAAAATTCTATGGGGGGGGGAGCAAGAAAATGTTTTCCCAGGGTCCAATCCATATTAAAGACGGCCCTGGACACCAATACAGTGATCAGAGCTAAAAAAATGCACTGATCAATGTATAAATGACACTAGCAGGGAAGGGGTTAACACTAGGGGGCGATTAAGGGGTTAACTGTGTTCTCTGGGTGTGTTCTAGCTGTTTGGGGGATGGGCTTACTGGGACAACACAGAGATCGCTGTTCCTGATCAGTAGGAACAGCAAATCTCAGTGTTGTCTCCTGCATCTCTGTACCTCGATCCGGGCTGGCTGGCGGACATCAAATCCATGCTATCTCATGCATGGACTGACGTACAGGATTGTCGATTTGCACAGCCGAGCCGCCTTGCGGCAGTATATCTGCAGAAGGCGGTCGGCAAGTGGTTAAAGCGGAGTTCCACCCAACACAATTTTTTTTTCTTTTCCACCTTTTAAGAAGTACAAAGTGTACTTCTGTCTTAGCCAGGCCGCGGCAAAGTATGTAATTTCCTCTTCTGCAGCGAGCCCTCCTCCTTCTCTCCCGCTGCCTTCTGGGACCTGTGTGTATCCCAGAAGGCGAGGTGTCCATTCAGAAAGCACCACACGAATCATGCATGCGCAGTAGGAAACCGGCTGTGAAGCCTGAAGGCTCCACTTCCGGTTTCCCATAGTTGTAATGGCGGCACCTGCACCCGAGCCGGTGGACAAATCGGCCTCGGGAAGGCCTACATCGCGGGCTCCCTGGACAGGTGTGTGTCCGGCAATTGCCGGCAATGGCACCGCCCTAATCGGTGCAACGCTGCATTTGAGGTACCGCATTGATTTCAAAATTCTAATTTGTTCATAAACGACCTGGAGTATGAGGTAAACAGTTAAATCTCTGTATTTGCGGATGATACTAAGCTAAGCAGGGTAATAACTTCTCCGCAGGATGTGGAAACTAGACATGTGCACTGACAAAAAAAGTGTTTGTTTTGTTTTCCTTTTCATTCGTTTTTTTGCTTTTTTCGAAAATTCGGATTTTCAAATTTCCAAATTTCGAATCTTCCAAATTTCGAATCTTTGAATTTCGAATCTTCGAATTTCCGAATTTTCAAATTTCGAATTTTCAAATTTCGAATTTCCGAATTTTCAAATTTCGAATTTCCGAATTTTCAAATTTCGAATTTTCAAATTTCGAATTTCCGAATTTTCAAATTTCGAATTTTCAAATTTCGAATTTCCAAATTTTCAAATTTCGAATTTCCAAATTTTCAAATTTCGAATTTCCGAATTCTCACATTTTGAATTTTCAAATTTCGAATTTCTGTATTGCAGGGGTTATACCGGGATGATGCCCGCAGCTGCAGGCATCATCCCGGTACCGTTTTGTAGAGCGGAAGATCGGCTTTCCAGGGATAACAACCGATCGGCTGTTATCCCGGAGGAGCGGGAGGGGACGTAACCCCCTCCTGCCCCCTCCCGCCGCTCTGAACGGGGCTTCCGTCCCACCGGGAGACCCAATCGACGATCCGCCACTTCCGCCAGCTAGGGACAGACTGGCACAAAGCCGGAAACTGCTTTGTTCCAGTCTCCTGATTGTAAACACGGAAGCGACGTCACAACGTCACTTCCTGTTTACTCGACTGCCAATGGCACCGGTTTAAAAAAAATATACAGTATTCAGAATCGCCGATAATGGCGATCTGAATACTTTGTAGTGCAAAGGAGGGATCGGGGGTCATTAGAGTACCTGTCACCACCTATTACTGTCACAAGGGATGTTTACATTCCTTGTGACAGCAATAAAAGTGACCTTTTTTTTTTTTTAAACACAATTTAATAATATATACATAAATAAAATAAATAAGAAAAATAAATTTTTCAAAGCACCCCCTGTCCCCGGGAGCTTGGGCAGCAAAGAAAACGCATACGGAAGTCGCACCCGCATATGTAAACAGTGTTCAAATCACACATGTGAGGTATCGCCGCGATCGTCAGAGCGAGAGCAATAATTCTAGCATTAGACCTCCTCTGTAGCTCTAACCTGGTAACCCGTAAAAAAAAATTTAAAGTGTCGCCTATGGAGATTCTTAGGTACTGTAGTTTGTCGCCATTCTACGAGTACGTGCAATTATAAAGTGTGACATGTTTGGTATCTATTTACTCAGCGTAACATCATCTTTCACATTATACAAAAAAATTGGGCTAACTTTACTGTTTCGTTTTTTTTAAATTCATGAAAGTGTCCCTTTTCCCAAAAAAGTTGCGTTTAAAACACCGTTGCACAAATACTGTGTGACATAAAATATTGCAACAATCGCCATTTTATTATCTAGATTCTCTGTTAAAAATATATATATAATCTTTGGGGGCTTTAATGAAAACATTCTTGGCAAATGCTTTCGCTTTGGTTCGTCTTGCGCCGGTCCAAGAATTTCACCTCTAGCGGCACAATACAAATGCCCCCAGCCGTCCCTCTTAATCATGGCCCCAGTTCCGAAAACCAACAAAATAGAACCGGAGTCCTATTCCATTATTCCTACCTGAAGACCGGCCTGCTTTGAACACTCTAATTTTTTCAAAGTAAACGCTTCGGGCCCCCGGGACACTCAGTCAAGAGCATCGGGGAGGCACCGAAAGGCAGGGGCTGGGACAGGCGGTAGCTCGCCTCGCGGCTGACCGCCAGCTCGATCCCAAGATCCAACTACGAGCTTTATAACTGCAGCAACTTTAATATACGCTATTGGAGCTGGAGATTTTTGTTTTATTTTAACTGCTACTGTAGATGCAATTATACAAGAAGAGAAAATCGCATCCATGCAAATAGCCCATTCATCTTCACAACTAGGCCCTGGTAAAGGATCTGGTCCCCCTGGTGGAGGCTCTGGCTGAGGCTCCGGTTCCGACCTTAACTCAAGAAGTTTTTTCTTTTTCTTCTTGCTATGTTTTTTCCTAATAGCTACCCACCCAACTTCCCCCTCCTCATCTGACCTGACAAAGCCTTAGGACGTTTCTGGGTCCCTCTTACTGACACCTCCATCTCCTCCTCTGCCCGTCCTTCACCATCAGAGGAACTACAAGAGGATGGACGAGAAGGACAAGGGGAGACCTGTCCCTGGAGGGGAAGTGGGGAAGAAGGGCACCAGGAAACCCCACTCGGGGGAGGAGGGCGAGGGTGCTTAGGAGGTTTCCTACTCTGGGTAGGACCAGGAACAGAACCCCCAGGAACTGGAACCTGAGGCTCCTGCTGACCAGCCTCCTCACCACCCGGAGTCTCTGCCTGACTTCTCCTAGCAGGCTTTTGCTTCCGGGGAAGCGGGCCCACACTCCCTCTGGATGCACCACCTGCAGGAGCCTTCTCTCTGTAGGCCCTGGGGCATCTACTGAACGGATGCCCCATTTGCCCACAGAGATTACAGCAAATAAGGCCACATGCCTCACCCGAGTGCCCAAATTTGTTGCACTTGGTGCAACGCACCACCGTGCAATCGGCACTCAAGTGAGTCGGGCACCCACCGGGGCTGGCCAGGGTAGAAAATCAGGATCCGATCTCTCCCGATGAAGGCACTTCCCGGGACGTGAGCAACCGAGTTGCCGAGCCTTCTCAACTTGATCCTGGTGCTCCAAGCCCCAGTCCAAACCCCCCGGTCATCTAAACATTTCTTCAGAGGACACTGCAACTGACCATGCCTTCCTAGCCATGTTGCAATGTCCTCAGGAGGCAAAATTTCATTCCTTACCAAGACCGTGATGTTCTTGACATCCTCCTGCCTGCTTATAGGAATGATATGGAAACCCTTCCAAGGCTCTGACCCCTTGATCAACCCAAAAGAAATGATAAAAAGTTCCATGATTACCACATTCACAAAACTTATATCGAAATCAGGGGATCCCGTGGGGTGAATAACAGCAAAAATTTCCGCCACTTTTATGCCCAGGGACAAGATCATATCAACGACCTGTCCCCTATTAGGGCATTGTCCTTCCCCTTCCCACTTCAACTGAACTACGTTCCTACGCCTGCGTTCTGGACCACCTGTACCCCGAGACCAAGAGTTCGCCCCAGAAAACTGGTCTGCCGGGGGAACTCTGAATTTACGGGCACCAAACTGGTCGTACAAGTGGCCCAGAGCCGCGTTTGAGCCAGCCACATTAGCGTAGGAACGCTGCTCCCCGAGGGCCGTTAGGAGGTTCACCTCCGACGTACCCCTCAGGACCTGTCCAGGAAGGGGAGCTCCCGAAGAGGATCCAGGAGGGGCAACCGAAGTAGAAGCCTCAACGACCCCCTGAACCTGAGAGCCCCACCCTTACCCTCCCACTCCTTCTAGGCGCCGGTTGATCTCCTGGAGGATCCCCTGCCACCGGATCCTCCTCAAGATGACCTTCTAAAAGGGCATCCCAGTCATCCGGCCACCCTTCCTCTAATTCTACATGGGCTCCACAGGAATCCACTGGAACCTGGTCTAACTGGGATCCCTCTAAACGGCGAATGAAACCCATTGCAGGACTCTCATCCCCCAATGGCCCCAACGGACATTCACCCCAAGAGGATACCTGACCTGGTTGCAGACCATCAGATGTTTCTATTTCCGTCCTGCAATCTGACCCTTGGGGACCCAGGACACCAGAAGCCTCGGAGGTTGCCGACCGGAAGTGACCCACGAGATCTACTTCCGTTTCCGGCTTGTCCTTCACTTACGGTCCGACGTCATTCACTTCAGACGCGGCTCCACCCTCCACAACTACGTCACCCTTACCAACTGTATTCCCATTGGCCCCAGGTCAACCAGGAATGCCCCCCCCCCCGCAGGAATACGGCGTTCCCTTCCCAGTATCCGCCATTACTGTACCTTTACCAGGAGTCTTGCCACCGGCCACCACTACACCCGCCATTACGGTGGCGGCCTTACTGGTCAGACCCTGATTTCCACCAACAACCCCCTCAGCCCCTCTCCCCTTTCCCTGGGTCCAGTTTACCGCAGCAGTGGCCGACAACTCAGCTGACAGCCTACCCTGCGCACAGACTTCACCAGGGGTCATGGGGGACTGCACCGGTAAGTCTCTTGGTTGCTTTACACTGTCCTTATAATCCGGTAGTGTGGAAAGCTGAACCACTGGAATCTTCTCTTTTCCTTCCTTCAGGGTATTCTGACCCAGGTTACCAGCTGTATCAACAAAACCCTTCTGGCTAGACTTGACACCAGCCTGTCTCACAGGCTGTGCCTTTGCCGGCACACAGGGAACCTCCACAGCACTACCTGGGCCAACAACCCCCTTTTGGGAAACACTCGTTCCCCCACTTTCACTTCTTCCTCTTTCACCTCCAAGCTCTGGAACCGCCACTTCCGAGTATGGATTGGTTATCTCCTCTTCTTCCATCACTGGAGCTGCCACCTCCATGTTTAGGTCCGCCACCTTTCCTTCCACCACTGCATCTGTTTCCATCCCTGCATCCACCGCAGGGTCCGCCACCTCTTTCCTGGTCACTGCAGCTTGAGAAAGGCGCTGATTGCGACATCTCACAGCTTGGGTCCGTTCATCATACGCCACCCGAAGAGCTTTCTCCACACTCACCAGGAAGCATCTCTCCTCTGAACCACTCTGGATTAGGCCCATCATGAGCTCTCCAATGTAGATGCACTGCTTCCTGAGACTGTCAATTGCATCTTTAAACTCCGGTCTTTTGCTGCTACTCACTTTATCTATTCTGTTCCTCAACTCCGTCAATAGTTTCATCCTCTCGCAATAAACATGAGAGGCTCTCACCACCAGGCTCTTGGCTCTGTCTTTCCATGCCGTTTTTTTTTTTAAATTGGCGTGGAGTTTCCCCTAAAGATTCATACCAGACACAGTGCCTGGTATTGTCGGAGATCAAAGTGGGATCCCTGTTCATTGAAGTTGGACGCATGTCGGACTTCAAGTCATAGGGCAAAGTTGGATCCAAAGTGGTACAACTGTCATGTCGGACCAGTGTGAACCCGGCCTTAGAGGTGAACTGATGAGGGGAGTAGAAGATTCAGTTGTTAGCTGAAGGCATGGGCTTCTCTGAAAAGATGAGTTTTCAGGGATCACCTAAAAGAGGACAGAGTAGGAGATAACTGGACAGATTGAGGTAGTGAGTTCCAGAGGATGGGAGAGGCTCTTCAGAAGTCCTGGACACTAATATGGGAGAAGGAGACAAGGGAGCTAGGGAGCAGAAGGTCTTGGGAGGAGTGGAGAGGACAGTTTGGGTGATATTTCAAGATAAGATTGATGATGTAGCTCAGTTCAGAGTTGTAAATGGCTTTGTAGGTTATTGTTAGTGTTTTGAATTTTATTCGTTGGGCAATGGGAAGCTAGTGAACGGATTGGCATAGAGAGGTGGCGGACACTGAACAGTTGGTAAGGGGTATGAGTCTGGCAGCGGCATTCATGATAGACTGAACAGGGGATAGCTTGCAGAGAGGTAATCCAATAAGGGGGAGTTGTCACAGGAGGAGTAGCAAAACATGTTTTGGGGTGTTATTGTAAGCATGCTGTGTGTGGGAAATAACTTGTTTAAAATGAGAACTTTGTAAAAAAAAAACACATTTGAATTAATTTCCTAATTTTTCAAAAAGATGGGACAAAAAAACCCTCACACTAAAGCCTCGTACACACGATAGGATTTTCCACAGACAAAGCCTCTGACTTTTGTCCTGCATACAAACGGCACACAATTGTCGGCCAACAATCACCAACATAGTGACGTACTACGAGACGATAAAGAGGAAGTTCAATTGTCAGGCACCACCCTTTGGGCTCCTTCTGCTAATTTTGTGTTAGTAGAAGTTTGGTGAGTGTTGATTCGCGTTTTCCAGTTCGTGCTTTTCAGTTTGTTTCTAAACGGCCGTTCGTCAACCAGCCATGTTGCGGTATCGGAGGAGAGAACGTGCTATCATTGGGCTTGGAGTTATTGCTTTGACCCAAGTCCAGTCCAGGAACAGGTGGAGGAGGATTTCATGGACAAAAAATTGGTTGGTTAATCGTGACCAATTCTGTCATATGCCTTTGCTGCCAGAGCTCCAGGAGAATAATCCTGATGATTCTAGGAATTATCTCCAGATGACAGACCCCTGCTTTCACCATCTCTTGGCATTGTTGACCCCCTATATTAAGAAGCAGGACACATGCATGAGGCTTGCCATTACTCCCGAGCAAAGGCTCATAGCCACCTTGCGGTAATTGGCGACGGGCGGAAGTCTCCAGGACCTCAAGTTTATGACTGGGATCCACCCCCAGGCTCTGGGACTCATTATTCCAGAGACCTGTTCCTGCTATTATTCAAGTCCTGCAGAAGGACTATATTTGATTAAGTTTTAGCCTTTAACATCACATTCTATGTATTTAAGGTTTGCTAATGTATTGTATTAATTTCTTGATTCCATAATTACCATTATTGTAATATGCTGTGAATGTCCTCTTTGTCCTCATGCATGCTGTAATCTTTTTATTCCCTTTTTTTGTCCTTCATGCATATTTTCCTTCACTAACCTCCCCAGCATGCTATCCTGGGCCCAGACACACCTAGCCTAGTAACTTAACAATGTATTTTGTCAGCTGCATTTTTGTGTTTACCCTAAACACTCCCTAAAATGTGTCAAAATGTTATTGTTGTCCTCAAATTCAGGCCAAGTGCAAGAGGCCATTTTTTTGGGGCACAAACTCATTTGAAACCCCCCCCCCCCCAAAATGCTAAGTCAACTGATACCAATACTCTATATGTTGACTTTGCAAAACCCATACACACTATACCTCTTTTGTGGTCATATTTCTGGATGAATTCATCAAAGCATGTAGTGCAAGGGCCTGCCTGATTACCTTCAGATTGTAACGTAAAAAGTTTTTGTCTCCTATTATCTTGATAGGTAATTTATGAATGTCAAAATGTGTTTCAATTTGGACAATGTGTATCCATATTTTTGGATTATGACACTTCTTACCTGTCCACTGGGCAGCCAGTAGTGTAAGTAAGGAGGGGCTGGCCAAAGTATCACACATTATTTATGCATTCAGCTCTCATGGAAGTGGAGAGGGTTACCTGTCCAAAACATCTACCCATTATCTCCCCCCCACCATAACATTTTTCGAACGGGCCACCAGAGGGGGCGAGGAATCTGATAAGTTGACCTTACACTTTTGTCTTTAAATACTTATTTTAATTTTAGACTTATGTTGGCCAAGAATGTTTGTGTCAAATCTGCTTGCAATGTTATGTGCAGAAGTAGTAACTTCTTTTTTCTTTTTTGACTCCACAGTTTCCTTCGAACTTACAGCAATGGCAGGATGTTGCAGCCTAGTTCCAGCATCAGTGGGATTTTCCCAACTGTGGTGGTGCTATTGATGGCAAACATGTCAGGATTGTCCCACCACCCAACTCGGCTCATATTTTTTTAACCACAAGGGCTTTTGCAGCATAGTCCTGCTAGCTGTAGTATCTGCAACATATGAGTTCTTATTTTTGGATGTTGGGAAGAACGGCCACAACTCGGATGGAGGTGTAATTATTCAGACAGAATTCTACCATTGGCTCCAGAATGGCACCTTAAAATTGCCACCTGCTGAGGACAATGTTGAGGGCCTCAATTTTGTTTTTGTGGCAGATGAAGCCTTTGCTCAGGGGGAACATCTTATGAAGCCCTTTCCTATGAGGAACCTCACCCCAGAGCAGAGAATCTTTAATTATAGGCTCTCTCATGCCAGGAAGGTGGTTGAAAACGCCTTTGGCATCCTCTCCAGTCGCTTCAGGCTGTTTTTAACACCTATTAACCTGGCACAATATAAAATAAACCATGTGGTATTGTGCTGTTGTATCTTCCACAATTTTTGTACGGAGGAATGCTAGCAGCTACCTTTCCTCAGTGTCAACTGATGTGGACCCCGCGGTGTCAGGCCCAGCTGAAAAGGCTGCAGCTTGTCCATCGGTGGGTGTAATGACGGTTCTCGATACTGGCCATGCTGGGTTGCCCTCCCAAAATGCACAAGATATCCGGCAAAAATACATGGATTATTTTGTGGGTAGAGGGGCAGTGGCTTGGCAGCAAACTGTAGCTGATCCAGAATAATATTTTTATTTGATCAATAACTCCTATTTCATTTGAACTACTGTTTCTTATCTGTATAATAGGTTCTCAAATGGCCTTTATTTTGACCATTTCATACAATAGTGCAAACGTACCTTATTTGCTACATGGGGTGACAATCTCTTTTTCAGCTAATTATTATGTTGTGCTGTGGGTCTGCTACACACACATAATGTTTTTGTTCTTAATGTATCTAATGCATTAAGTTCGAAAACACTATGCCTTTTCAACTCCTTTAATTTCTTTGAGGCCATAAAATTGCCTGAGTTGGCCACATTTAAGAGCACATTGTCACTGTAGCTACACAAACTTAACAAATACACTGGTATTGAGCTTTGAAATAATAAGCCACACATTATTTAGTAAAAAACATTTTACTCGAAGCACATTCACATGTGCGTTTTAAGGTTTTAAAACAAACCAACATCTTGGTGTATAAACATGTATGTTTGCCATTATTTTGCCTTTTTTGGGGCTAAACAGGCATGTTTGAAAACATAAGATACAGATCCCCAACTCAGGAGTTTGTTAAAGTGAAGGCCATATGAGACATTAGTATCTCAAGACTGTGTGGCTGTTGCCTTCCTCAGATGAGGTGATCTCACCCCTCTAAAAGCCAAAATTTGAAGCCACGTACAGGTAGAGGCATAACTGTTAAATGTCCCTTATGACCCCCTGCCTAAAATGTGTATAGCTACAAACAGGTTAGTTTCTAAAGCCCCAAAACACACAGTGGGATTGATTTACTAAAACTGGAGCACACAGAATCTGGTGCAGCTCTGCATAGAAACCAGTCAGCTTCCAGGCTTTATTGTCAAAGTTTAATTGAACAAGCTGAAGTTAGAAGCTGATTGGGTCCCATGCACAGCTGCAACAGATACTGTGTGCTCCAGTTTTAGTAAATCTCCCCAAAAGTATCAACATGTGCTATCTCCCATCACGCTGTATAAATGTACGTGTTTTGGGGTGAAATCCCTTCCTTATAACTAAAGTAGGTAAGAGGAAGGGGTTGCACCCCAAAATGCGTCCATTGCTAACATGTGCTATCTCCCATCACAAGGGATCAATGGACACGTTTTGGGGGTCCAACCCCTTCCTCATAACTAAAGTAGGTGAGAGGAAGGGGTTGAACTCTCAGAACACGTCTATTGATACCCCATGATGGGAGCTAGCACATGTTTACCCACTGTGTGTTTTGTGGCTTTAGCAAACTAGATGTATGGAAAGACACACATTTTAGGCATGGGATCATGAGGGAAATAAGAATCTTTTGGCATCTTCAAATTTTGGCTTTGCGATTCTTAACCAACCACCGCACGATGATGTACGTCGACAGAATGGCACGGGCAGGCATATGGGCATACCTGTATGTCCCTGCCTCCCAGCGGGTGGGGGGCCCGGTTGGGCCCCCCCGGTGCCCACGGTGGTCGGTTTCAGTCCAGGAGCGGTCCGTGCTGAGGGGGAGGCCACCGATTCATGGCCACCCCCTCGCGATCGCTCCTGACGAATGGGAAGCTTCCTCTGCTTCTGTAAGGTAAACAGAAGCAGAGGAAGTGATGTCATCTCTCCTCATACAGCCTTTTCGTTCCAGCGCCTGAGGAGAGAAGACATCACAGTAAGTCTGCACCAACACTACACTGACACTAGCACACATAGGCACATAACCCCCCCCGATCATCCCCCGATCACACCCTGCACCCCCAGTCACAGTGTCACTGATTGCAGTGTTTTTATTTTTTTACTGACCACTGCATTTGGTGTCATTTGTGACTGCAATAAGTGTTAGGGCAGTTAGTGGTAGGCCCCGGGTACCCCCCTAACCCCTCTAATAAAGGTTTAACCCCTTGATCACCTCCCAGTTAACCCTTTCATCCCCTGTCGCCAGTGTCATTAAGCGATCTTTTTTCTATTCGCCGTATTAGTGTCACAGGTGTCGCTAGGTAGCCAGGTAAGTATTTAGGTTCACCGTCAGCTTTTTATCGTGTCAGGTACCTCCATATACTACCTAATAAAGGTTTTAACCCCCTGATTGCCCCCTAGTTAACCCTTTCACCAGTGATCACCGTATAAGTGTTACGGGTGACACTGGTTAGTTTGTTTGTTTTTTATACCCACCGTTTATTACCCAATAAAGGTTTAACCCCCTGATTGCCCGATAGGTGGTATCAGTTAGGTTTTAGTGTCAGATAGGGTCTGTGTCACCCCAGGCAGCATCAGATCAGTGCCAGTACCGCTAATTCCCACGCACGCAGCATACACCTCCCTTAGTGGTATAGTATCTGAACGGATCAATATCTGATCTGATCAGATCTATACTAGCGTCCCCAGCAGTTTACCGAAAACGCAGTGTTAGCGGGATCAGTCCAGATACCTGCTAGCACCTGCGTTTTACTCCTCTGCCCAGTCCAGCCCACCCAAGTGCTGTATCGATGGATCACTGTCACTTACAAAACACAACACACATAACTGCAGCGTTTGCAGAGTCAGGCCTGATCCCTGCAATCGCTAACAGTTTTTTTGGTAGCGTTTGTTACAGTTGCTGACACCCTAGGAGCTTTTTTATCTGTAAGTCTCACTAGTGTACCAGTAAATTTAGAGCCCAAAATGGCAAATCAAAGGTACACTAGTGAAGAGGTCTACACGTTTCTGAGCATGACAGATAGTGAAGAGGAAGTCACTCATCTGTCAGATTCAGGCTCAGAATATTATCCTGTAGACGACAGCGGCTCCATGACAGATAGCTATGACGACAGAGTTGTGGTCCCTGCCAAGGTCAGGCATACCAGACCCTGATCTTCTTCTGCTGTTAAGGTGCAAGAACCGCAGGGCTCTCGTATGGAGCAGAGAAGTACTAGTGCCGCTCATCCTTCTGGTGAGCTGGCAAACACCAGCGGCCTAGTACACCCTGGTCGTACATCCAGCACTGCAATATCACGTGGGGACGTGGCGAGTCCCATAAGTGCAGTTCAAGCTGGCGAGGTGGCAAGCACAAGTAGTGCCACCAAGAAGACAAAGACAGACCTGCAGTGCCCATAGTGTCCTTCCTGCAGAATTCGCCAATCCGAACTGGGAGCCCACCACTTCTGCAGCACCCGTACTTCCCCCATTCACTGGCCAATCCGGCATTCAGGTGGAAACAGTTGATTTTATGTCACTTGATTTTTATTCGCTGTTTTTCACCGAAGATCTCTATAGATCTATTGTGGACCAAAGCAATTTGTATGCTGGTCAATACATCGCTGCT
This sequence comes from Aquarana catesbeiana, assembly GCF_042186555.1. Lineage (NCBI taxonomy): Eukaryota > Metazoa > Chordata > Amphibia > Anura > Ranidae > Aquarana > Aquarana catesbeiana. Next base: position 191,439,173 of record NC_133332.1, on the reverse strand, counting down.
AATCCCCAGTCCTCCCTTGCCAGAGATTGGAAACCAATTACGGTTTCCAAATTTAAGACCTTTCTGGGCCTATCCCTTGACATGGGCATAACTAAAAAGAGTGATTTGCAGTCATATTGGTCCACTGACCCAATTCACCATATGCCCGTGTTCTCTGCTTCCATGACCAGGGCACGATACGAGCAGATCTTGCGGTTCATGCACTTCAAGAACAATGAACTCTGTCGTCCTTGTGGAGACCCTGGATACGATCGGCTCTACAAAATTCGACCCCTCGTAAACCACTTCAACCAACGTGTTGCAGCCTTGTTTACTCCCCATTAAGTTGTCTGCATTGATGAGTCCCTGATTAAGTTATATGGCCACTTTTCATTCCAACAGTATCTTCCCAGCAAGCGTGCCAGATACGGGGTCAAGATGTATAAGCTCTGTGACAGGGCCACAGGCTATACATGTAGTTTTATGGTTTACGAGGGAAGAGATAGCCACGTAGAGCCGGAGAACTGCCCAGATTACATGGGGAGCGCTGGCAAGATTGTGTGGGACTTGGTGTCACCCTTATTCGGAAAGGGGTACCACTTGTACATGAACAATTATTACATGAGCGTACCACTTTTTAGTCACTTGTTTGATCATCAGATTGGCGCATGTGGCACCGTGCGACCTCATCGCTGGGGCTTTCCCCAGCGGCTTGTAGATTCCCATCTTAGGCTGGGGGAGAGAGCCTGCTTCAAGTGTAATAATTTGCTCACTGTGAAATGGAGGGATAATAAGAATGTTTTCGTTCTTTCCTTCCTTCATGCAGACACAACAGTCCAAATTCCTACGGTGACTGGTGTTGTTGAGAAACCCCTCTGAGTCCATGAATACAACCTTAACATGGGAGGGGTGGACCTCAACGACCAGTTGTTGGCGCCGTACCTAATTGCCCGTAAGGCCAGACGCTGGTACAAGAAAGTGTCTTTCGTTCTTTCCTCCCTTCATGCAGACACAACGGTCCAAATTCCTACGGCGACTGGTGTTGTGGAGAAACCCCTCTGAGTCCACGAATACAACCTTAACATGGTAGGGGTGGACCTCAACGGCCAGTTGTTGGCGCCATACCTAATTGCCCGTAAGGCCAGACGCTGGTACAAGAAAGTGTCTGTATACTTATTTCAATTGGCTTCGCTGAACGCTAATGTGCTTTACAGAGCTTCAGGATGGGCTGGATCCTTCCTTAAATTCCAGGAAGAGATTGTCAGAGCCCTTCTGTATCCAGACAGTGCTCCACCTCACCTTCCCAATCCAAATGCAGTAAGCCGGCTGCATGAGAGGCATTTTCTGTATGTCCTCCAGAGTACCCCTACCCAACGAGCCCCCCAAAGAAAATGTGTCTGTAGAAAGCGCAGATATAGGCGTGACACCCGCTATTATTGTCCCACCTGTCCTGACAATCCTGGTCTTATATATATTTTAGGCACAGGTTGCGTTAAAAAATGTTTTATTTTTTACTATGTTTTTTTTTGTATTTGCTTTTGCAGGTATGGTAAGTCTTATGCCCCGTACACACGATCGGACATTGATCGGACATTCCGACAACAAAATCCATGGATTTTTTCCGACGGATGTTGGCTCAAACTTGTTTTGCGTACACACGGTCGCACAAAGTTGTTGGAATTTCCGCTCGCCAAGAATGAGGTGACGTACACCATGTATGACGAGACTAGAAAAGGCCAGTTCAGAACCAAGCGCGGCACCCTTTGGGCTCCTTTTGCTAATCTCGTGTTAGTAAAAGTTTGGCGAGAGACGATTCGCGCTTTTTCAGACTCGTGGTTTTCAGATCGTTTTCTGCTGTTCAGTTTGTGCTTGTGGGTTTGTATCTGCTCTTCAGTGCGTGCAGCAAGCTACGCGTGACTCTGTCATTGTGTTCTTGTTAGTTCGTTACTGTTTTTCAGGTCGCTCTTCACAGGCCTTGCTGTTCTTCAGTGCGTTCTGTTATTTCGTTCTGAGCAGCCGACCGTTTTCTAGCCATGTTGCGTATACGTACTTCTCGTAGAGTTTGTGCTGTGCGGGGGCTTGGTGTTGGGGTCCTTACCTTGACACAAGTCCAGTCCATGAACAGGGTGGGGAGGAGTTCATGGACCAAGAATTGGTTGCTCCAGCGTGACCAGTTCTGTCACATGCCTTTGCTCCGTGAGATCCGTGAGAATAATCCTGATGATTTCAGGAACTTTCTCCGGATGATGGACCCCGTATTTCACCGTTTGTTGGTTTTGCTGACCCCCTATATCAGCAGGCAGGATACCTGCATGAGGCAAGCCATCACTCCGGAGCAGAGGCTCGTCGCAACCCTGCGGTACTTGGTGAAGGGGAGAAGCCTGCAGGACCTCAAGTTCTCGACAGGCATCTCCCCCCAGGCTCTGGGGATCATTATCCCAGAGACCTGTTCTGCCATCATACAGGTCCTGCAGAAGGAGTATATTAAGGTAAGATTTTTATCCTTTAACATCACATTTTATTGTATATAATGTTTGATAATATATTGTATTTCTTTCACATTCCCTAATTACCATGATTGTAATGTGCTGTGAATGTCCCCTTTGTCCTCATGCATGCTGGATTTTTATGTAATTATTTTTTTTGTCCTTCATACATATTTGCCTTCACTTACCTCCCTAGCATGGTCTCCTGCCCCTATATTCACCTCATGTAGTCACTTAACAATGTATTTTATTAGCTCCATAGTAGTGCTTTACCCTAAATACCCCTAAAATGTTTATAAATGTGATTTGTGGTTTAAATTCAGGCAGAGTGCCAGAGGCTTTTTTTGGGTGTCCCCAAATCATTTTTAACCCTCCCTCCCCCCAACTGCTAAGTCAGCTGATACCAATTCTCTATCTACCCTCAATCATCTATCTGCTGACTTTGCCAAACCCATACACACTATACCCATCTCTTTTGTGGTCAGATTTATGGATGAATTCCCCAAAGCATGTAGTGCAAGGGCCTGCCTGTATACTTTCAAATGGTACTGTTTAAAGTTTTTGTATCCTATTATTATCTTGATAGGTAATAGCAGAATGTCCAAATGTGCTCAAATGTGTACAATGTGTATTTATATCTTTGTATTATGACACTTCTTACCTGTCCAGTGGGCTGCCAATAGTGTAACTAAGGAGGGGCTGTTCAAAGCAATACCCATTATTTAGGCATTCATCTCTCAATGAAGTGGAGAGGGTTACCTGTCCAAGAGCTCCCCCCCTATAATGTTAGAAATGGCCCATGAGAGGGGGGGAATCTGATAGGTGTATCTTATACTTTGGTCTTTAAAAACTCCCTCAAATAAATGTTATCTTGATGTTGGCCAAGAATGTTTGTGTCTAATCTGCTTTCCCTGTTTATGTGCAAAATGAATAATTGTTTTTTTTTTGGTTTGACTCCACAGTTTCCTTCCACGCCACAGGAATGGAAGACTGTGGCCTCCCACTTTGCCCAGCGGTGGGACTTTTCTAACTGCGGAGGGGCAATTGATGGGAAACACGTCCACATCGTCCCACCACCCAACTCGAGGTCGTACTATTACGATTGGCGGTGGTGTCGGCTACTGTATTCCTGTATGTGGACATGGGGAAGAATGGCCGGATGTCCGATGGTGGAGTCATCGCCCAGACAGAGTTCTACAGGTGTCTCCAGAATGGCAGCTTGGACTTGCCACCTCCAGAAGACAATGCGGAAGGACTCCCATTCGTCTTCGTTGCGGATGAAGCATTTGCGCTGGGGGACCATCTTATGCAGCCATTACCGATGAGGACCCTCACCCCGGACCAGAGGGTTTTTAATTACCGACTGGCCAGAGCCAGAAGAGTGGTGGAGAACACGTTTGGGATCATGGCCAGCCGGTTCCTCCTATTTCTTACACCCATACACATGGCGGAGTACAAACTGAATCATATTATCCTGGCGTGCTGTGTTCTACACAACTTTTTAGGGCAACATTCTGCCAACTATGCTGGCTCAGTTGGGCCTGAGGCTGGAATTCCAAATGAACCAACCCTGACGGCGCTTGAAAGTGGCCATCCTGGCTTGCCCCCCCTGAGTGCCCATGATGTCCGGCTAAGATACCTTGAATTCTTTGTGGGTAGGGGGGCTATCAATATGCCAGAAAATGTCTAAAACCTTTTTCAAATAAAAAAAAAAAAATACTCAAATCTTTGGTGACATTTACTGCTTGTGTTTGTTTTAGCTGACCCTGACAGAAATGTGGTGAGTCCTGAAAATGGCGTGATTGTGTAACATTAAAAAGCACTGTTGGGTGTTATTTACTAAAGGCAAAGACACTTTGCACTACAAGTGCACTTGAAACTGCACTTGTAGTGCAAAGTGGATTTGCCCTCAGGAAATAACACCCATTGTCACAGAAAACACCAATTAGAGCACCACAAAAGTGTTGGAGCGTTGAGACAATAATCCACACAATCTTGATTATCAATCTTTTTAATACCAGCACAATCACATGTGCATTTAGAAAAGGTTTTTTTAAAAAACCAACATGTTTGTTGTATAACAATTTTTGGGGTCACATTAGAAAAAGTAGAAATGTCCATTTAAGATAAAACAGGTATGTTTAAAAACAACAAGAAAGACACAAATCTTGAACTTACAAAGTTCACATTTGGTAGAACTTGAAGGCAATATCAGACATGAGTATTTACAAACTGTGTTTGATATTGCGTTCAGATGGGGTGAAGTCACCCCAGGAAAAGCCAAATTTTGAAGATGCACACAAATTTCCGAATGTCAACATGTGCTACCTGCCATCACGGGGGATCAAGGGACGTGTTTTGGGGGTGCAACCCCTTCCTCACAGCTACTTTATTATTGAGGAAGGGGTTGCACCCCCAAAACGGCTACATTCATCTCCCGTGATGGCAGATAGCACATGTTGACACACTGTGTGCCTCTTCAAAATTTGGCTTTTCTCAAATTTGTCAAAAAAATGTCAATTCTCTTTAGCACACCAAAAACCTAAGGGATTTGGAGGAGTTTTAAACTCTCCCTAAAACATCAATGATGTTCCTCATTTTTTGCTGAACATCATTGATGTTTTTCTGGATGTTTTCCAAGTCCCTATTACACCCCATGATCTCCCCAATCAGGATCTGTGCACTTTCCGAGGTGAACGGATCTGGATCCACAACATCACGATCACCTACAAAGATAGAAAACAAAAAACAACATGTATTATAAATATTCCGGCATCCATCTCTTACCTGAGCCTGTGGTCGCAGACACTCACCTGTTGTGGTGCCAATTTCCACCACGTCTTCCTCCTCCTGCTCTGCTTGGCTTGGGTGGATTTCCCCTTCTTCCAGAGGTGGGGGGTCTCTGGTCTCCTCGGATGAGGGGTGTCCTCCGAGTGTTTTATCCCCTATGTAACAAAAATAGGTATACTTAGCACACAGATATTTGATGGCAGAACTATAAATATGAAACATTGTTTGGAAGTGGGGTACAATTTTTTTTGTGGGCAGAGTTCCAAGATGTTGCATTTTTCCCTTCCTTTGTCAAGCTTCAATACTTTACCTGTCTTGTACAAGCTTCACAGATGGAGACACCCCTATAGTATACACTGGAGCACCTGTGTGGGCCCCCTAATAAAAAGGGTGTTCTTGTGTCCCACACTAGTGCTCCAGCGTCCAGATGTGTAACCAGCTGCTGAGTGTCCTCTCCTTACACAGAATCTAGTTTGCATTTCATTCTAGTAACAAACCCATCTACACAACCAAATTATTTTCAGACAAGTAGGCCCTAAAAAATGGGGCAAATGCATATGGCCAAAACAATGGTGTTTTCTAGGCCGCACGAAAAATGTTTGATACGAACGAATAATGTGCCCATGAACATGAAAGTTGACATTTTAAAATGGATAACAGTTAAGAAAAGCACATGGAGCAGCATGAACACAATAAACATAAAAAGAATCGGAACACAGCACAAATACTTACTTTTTTGCAGCACTCTCCGGATCCTTCTGTACTGCTCGCGCTCTCTTAATTTGAGGTCCGACCACCTGAACTGATCTTTCGATCGTCGTACCCCGAAATTCCGGTGCAGACTTTTGACCACTTTCGCCATGATCTTGGCCTTTCTGACATTGGGGTTGGGGTAAGGTCCATACTTCCCGTCATAGTCGGCCATCTTCATTATGTCGACCATCTCCAACATCTCCCCAAAGGACATATTTGATGCCTTATATCGTCTCCTTCTGGATCGGGATGTTTCTGCCTCTGGGCTTTCCTTCTCCTCCTCCTCGTTGGTGTAATTATCAGACACCTGCTGTGTCTCCGCCATGTGCTCTTCCCCACTGCGACGAACGAGAAGGGGCGGGGAATAGACTAGAAAGAACGTCAGGGGCGGGCGGAGTTTCACGCATGTGCAGTGTCTATAAAGCGTAACACGCGTGCGTAGTACGTACGATCTGTGAGCGGAGGAAGGAGTAACAGAGGCGCCGATCGTGATAACGAAGGTAACATTTAACATTGGGCCTATGCTGCTTCTAGATTGAGGCCTGTATTTGCACAAGTTTAGGAGACTTTAGGCTGACATTAGGGTTTGTCTTGTGTTGTGTCTTGCAGTGAAAATGGATATCTTGAAAGATAAGGACTTTATGCCAATCTTCATTGATATGTTCAGGGAGCTGCCCTGTCTGTGGCAGATAAACCACCCCGAATATAAGAACCAAACAAAGAGGAAGGCAGCGCTGGATAATTTATTGGAATTTGTGAAGACGGTGATCCCCACGGCAGACATCACCTATTTGAAGGTTCTTATTGGTGGCCTGAGGAGCACTTATCTAAGGGAGCACAAGAAGGTCCAGGATTCCCAGAGATCAGGAGCTGCAGATGACATTTATCTCCCCAGGCTGTGGTACTATGACAGGCTGCATTTTCTGGCAGGTCAGACTGAACCCAGGCCAGCACTCTCCACTCTTCCTTCCACGCTTCCTTCCCCCCCCAGCTGAGGCTTCTGACACCCAACCTGGGCCTTCCAGGCAGCAACATGTGGAGGAGCCCAGCTTGAGCCAGGTATAGCATTCCTCTAAATATTTCTGGTTGTCCAATCAATGATGTGAAATAGATGTTAGTTTGGAGTACTAATTTATGATTGTGATTGATGAAGAAAAAACTAAAACCATGTCCCTTTTTCATACACAGGGAAGTCTCAGCCAGGAGGTGGCCGGGCCAAGCAGGCTGCCTGATACCCAGGTCCCTACCCTCCGCCTTCAAAGACAAAGTGGCAGGAAGAGGATTAACCTGGAGTAGGCTGCTATAGGCCTCTTTTGGAAGGCTACGGAGGCCCTGAGAACCCCCCACAGTGTGGAGGAGGACTTTGCTGGCATAACTGCCTGCAAAATGATGCAGATGGAGGAGGGCCAACGACCTGTGTGAGTTCTTAATTTTGGAAGCTCTCAATAAGGGGTTGAGGGGCCAAATAAGATGTTCTACCCACATTTGTGACCTCACACATGGTCCTCCTCCTCCTCCTCCTCCAGGTCCTACTCCTCCTCCTCCACATCTCCAACACCAGAGCCACAGTGTGGAAGGAAGGCCAGAGAGTGATGGCCCTGGGTTCAGTCTGGTCTGGCAAAATATGCAGCCTCTTGTAGTACCACAGCCTGGGGACACAGATGTCATCTGCTGCTTTCCAGATCTCTGGGACTTCTGGACCAGACAGCAGTCCCTTAGATATGAATTCCTAAGGCCACCAATTTTGCTGTAAAATAATTGATGTGTGCCCTGGAGGTCAAAGGCTTCACCAATTTCTGCTGTTTCTCCAGCGTTGCCTCCCTCTTTGTTTGGTTCTGAGCCCTTAATAAAGGAATTTTTGTTTCAAGTATACTTGCCCATGTGTGTTTTCCTTCAAAAAGGACAGTTTGTTTGTGAGGAGGCAGGTACATTTCAAAACTACAATGTGAAATTAACAAGAGACACCAACACCAAACAATCTCCTTGAGATTAAATAATACAAGATATCAATGGTGTTGTGGTAACTTGACACACAAAACACACACAAAAATATTATGGAATAAAACACAAAAAAACAAAAATAAAAAAAACAGCCTTGGAAAAAATACAACCCTAAAAAAAATAAAAAAAACAGCCTTCCAAAAAAAAAAAATAAATAAAAAACAACAAAAAAGAAATTTTGTCAGATTTGACAAATCAAAATATATTGAGGGAATCCTGATAAATAATAAAGAAAGAAGTTTGTGAGAAGTCTGTGTGAATATGAGCAGCAAAACTACTTCATTCTTCTCACATTATAAAGATGAAGAGAGTGCGCTGTATTAAACTATTTAAAAAATTGCAGCGTGAAGAAAGTGCTGTATCCATTACGCTAATTTTACCAGACCGAGCTGTTCCGTCTCGGAATTTCTTCTGAGCATGCGTGGAACTTTGTGCGTCGGAACTGGCCACACACGGTCGTAATTGACGCGATCGGATTTTGTTGTCGGAAAATTTTATAGCTTGCTCTCAAACTTTGTGTGTCGGAAAATCCGATGGAAAATGTCCGATGTACTCAGGAAAGCAGCAGAATGTATTTTGGGGTGTAATTCCACATATGCCCATGGCATGTGTGAGCAATATATCATTTAGTGACAACTTTGTGCAAAAAAAAAAAAAAAAAAGTTTGTCATTTTCCGGCAACTTGAGGCAAAATATAAAATATTCCATGGACTCAACATGCCTCTCAGCGAATAGCTTGGGGTGTCTACTTTCCAAAATGGGGTCATTTGGGGGGGGGGCATTGATTGTGCCATCTTGGCATTTTATGGCCTTCAAAACTGTAATAGGTAGTGAGGAGTGAAATCAAAAATGTACGCCCTTATAAATCCTGAAGGCGGTGCTTGGTTTTTCGGGGCCCCGTACGCGGCTAGGCTCCCAAAAACTCCCACACATGTGGTATCTCCATACTCATAAGAAGCAGCAGAATATATTTTGGGATGTAATTCCACATATGCCCATGGCATGTGTGAGCAATATATCATTTAGTGACAACTTTGTGCAAAAAAAAAAAAAAGTTTGTCATTTTCCCCCAACTTGTGGCAAAATATAAAATATTCCATGGACCCAACATGCCTCTCAGCAAATAGCTTGGGGTGTCTACTTTCCAAAATGGGGTCATTTGGCTGGGTTTTGTGCCATCTTGGCATTTTATGGCCTTCAAAACTGTGATAGGTAGTGAGGAGTGAAATCAAAATTTTACGCCCTTAGAAATCCTGAAGGCAGTGCTTGGTTTTCGGGGCCCCGTACGAGGCAATCAAATACCATCAAAAGAAAGCTCTATTTGTGGGAAAAAAAGGACGCAAATTTCGTTTGGGTACAACATTGCATGACCGCGCAATTACAAGTAAAAGCAGCGCAGTGCCAAATTGTAAAAAGTCCTCTGGTCTTTGACCAGCCAAATGGTCCGGGGCAGAAGTGGTTAAAAACACATAAAGATCTAATTAACATTACTGTTTTCGATATTTTTTGCTTTTGTCACAGGTGATGATGTCATTTTCAAGGTTAGTAATTCACACAGTTGTTTTTATACCGAGGAAAATACAGAAAACAGGACCTGATGATGCACCTAGAGTAGTGGAGTGGAGAAACACTGACCTCGGACACTAAAGCCTAGGTTCACATTGGAGCGATTTGTCATGCGATTTGAGAGATAAAATGACATGACAAGTCGCAGCCAATTGTAGGCAATGGCACTGTTCCAATTGGTGCGACATCAAGTTAGTGGTGCTGCACCAATTTGCAAAAGTAGTTCCTACACTACTTTTGCCGATTTCAGGTGCGACTTCAATAGACATCTGGGCATGGAGCCACACAAATGTCTATCAAGTAGCACCTGAAATCGCGCTGATCTTGCTACTTAGAAATCGCGCAACTTCAAGTGAAGTAGCGCGATTTCCAAGTAGCGTCAATGTGAACCAGGGCTTAAAAGTCAGAAAAATATGTGAAATATGAAAAGTGCAAACAGGAGCCAACAAGTGGCACAAAACTTCAGCCCAGGCCAGATTAACTTAAAATTTGGCAAGCATGTCAACATAATCACGTATTCTTCTCTGTAAAGCAGTGGTAGCCTCCTTTATTTGCTCCAGATCATATAAACACTGCATCATATCTGCACTCATTCG